>NC_050514.1:33253924-33289871 GCF_002922805.2 Oryzias melastigma | reverse complement strand
GGGAACAGGAACAGGAACATGATCAGCGGAGCAGGAACAGGAACAGCGGAACAGGAACAGGGGAACAGGAACACGGAACAGGAACAGGATCAGCGGAACAGGAACAGCGGATTAGGATCAGCGGATTAGGATCAGCGGCCTTTAAAGCCTCTCCTGTAACATTTATCTAAAGCAGCCTGACGTTTCTGGAGATGACAAAACTGCATTTCAGCTTTATCTCAAAAAACAAGAAACAAATGGGATTTTCTTGATTGGACTGGAGTGAAGCTGAAACTTGAAATGAGAAGAAATCATTTGGTTCATTTCAAAATAAAGAGTTAGTATGAAAAGTTTTCAGAGGAAACGTTTGATTGTTGCTGAAATAACCAAAATAATCCGAATTAGTTTCTGCTGCGCGGATTCTCCTCTCAGTCCAGAAGGACACTCTTCTAAATGCTTGTCTGTCCCGTGGTGGACTGTTGACCGTCCATCCATCCGTGGGGGTCAGCCTCAAACCCCTCACATCTGGAGAAGGCCCCGCCCCCCCGAACAAGGATGAACCGCAGAAGTGATGCATTTAGCGCTGATCTAATTAGACAGACGGCACAATGGCGTGTAAAGGAGGAACATCAGAGGAGGGGTCTGGATTGTGTGTGCGACCCGGATTCCCTCCCCTCCGTATCTAATCCCAGCAGGCTCTGAGGATTAGGGGCTGCCTAACCGCCACCTTGATTGGTGCTGAGAGCGGGGTGGAGCGCTAAGCCTCTTGCTGCTGCGCTAATTACAATCCAGATGACAGCGTTAACACGGAGAAGGCGGCTGGAGTCACACTGCAGTCTCTAGACTGGGGTTATTTACTGCAGCATCCAAAGCTCCAAAGGATCGTCTGGCTGTTCAATAATGAGCGACGGAGCACGGACCGATCCATGCAAATGGAGAGTGTGAGCAGCTGGTCCATCTCAGCAAAGCTGTTAGGGAAGTAATGTCCTTTTTATGTTTTATAAGAGACAAAAATATCAGAATAAAACACAGAATTCATCCATTCTTTAGTGAGGCTTATGATAGCCTCAAAGTTTAATTAAAAAAATAAAATATTGATTTGTTTCATAGAGTTTGACTATAAAATGCTCTGAGTGGCATGTGACAAAGCAGCCTGAATGTTGATTTTTTCTCTTTTTTCTCAGTATTTTCTACAGACACACAAGAAAGTCGCTCACATTTCACCACCCCGTCTAAATCTAAGGATCTGAAAAGAATTGTTAAGCTCCTCCCACCACACATTTTCAACAGACATTTTCAATCAAATCTGTGTTGCAGATCCATAAACCCTTTTCACTCATTTGAGCTTTACATAATTTAGGTTAGAATTCCCCATTAATATTAGGATTGATTTTAAAATTTGATTTCTGCTTCTTACAGCTCTTCACCAGGCCTCATATTATCTTTGCCATCTCCTTATACCATATGTAAATTCAAACAAACAATTATTTAAATAGTCGACTAATCGGATCAATCGTAAACTGGATATAAAACACAAATCTTAACCATCATTAGCTTTAAACTTGAAGACGATGGTTTATTAAAGCTTTACTGAATCCTGCAGCTTCTGTCCTTCATTAGTTTCTGGCATTAAAACTAGACTTAAATCAAATGAGGTCGGCATCTGAAACAAAGAAAGTATTTGTCACTACAGATAAAGTTTCAGTCTCACTGACTCAAATAGAACTAAAGTGCATTTTGTAACAACTGTATTCAGCTTCTCTACACTCTGACTCTAGAATTCCAAACTGTACGATGTTCAAGTGATGATTTCTCCACGTCTGCAGAAAGACTTGATCTCTTTAGAGAGCAGATGTTCCTTCAGCAGAGAGATTCACTCTGATGGGGTCTAGACTGCAACGATGCACAGAAAACATTTATCTAATAACTTTGTGCTAATGCTAGCTTAGCTTACCTAGACAAGGATTACTCTTCATCATTATCATAGTCAGTCACATCGTGCTTCCTCCTCAGGTGTTCGTTTATCACTGCCGTATATCACAAGCTCTGCCTTGCTGAGAGTGCATTGGACACTTTTTTTCTTTTATGTTTCCCGCTTTCATCTCCGTTGGCGTGTTGTCATGGAGCTCGTTGTCACCCCAACTTGAAGGGGCGTGGTCATCTTCCAGTCCATGCAATGCACTTTTGGAAAATCACAACCAACTATTCAGCAGGATTTGTATTATTATAATGTAAAATGAATCTGTCTAATATTAATAAATTCACATAATATATCTAATGTTGGTTTATGTTAACGAGGACAAAGTCCTCTCTGGGTGGGCGGAGTGTTAAGGTGGAGGAGTTTTGGTATCTTGGGGGAAGATTGTGGGATTGACTGCTGTTGAGGGAAAATGGAGCCGGAATCGGACTTCTGCTCAAAGGATCTGATTTAAGATTCATGGAGAAGATCTTCTCAGAGCCTCACAGACAGTGGAACTCAGTCAAAGACGGAATGCCTCGCAGCTTTTAGGGACTGGTGAACGTGACTTCTGACCCACTGTCATCCTCGTGGAACTTCCTGATCTTAGAAGGTGTCGGCCAATAGCAGTCATGCTTCATAGAGCTCATGTTCAGCTTGTCCAATAACAGGAAAGGTATCAGGACCAGCACAGGTGATCTGGTCATGAAGACCCAGGACTCATTCGTCTGCTCCCAGAACGTCTTGTAAAGGAAGTCACTGATGTTTGAATGTTTTCTGAATTATATTTGTAATGCAAAGATAGAAATTTAGAGAGGAAATGTTGGTGTAACTGGCCTGTGGGAGGGGCTAAGCGATGAGCAGTTTTTGGATACAGAAGTGATAACAAGCTCTTGCAGGAACTGTTGATGTATTCTTGCTTTTGTTTGAGACCAGAATCCTGTTAATTCACAATAGACAGAAGTCAGGTTTTGACAGCTGCATCTTCTTAGAATCAATAAATCAATGGCTGTTTCTTAAACTTCCTGTTCTGCATTAGACGTGTGACTTTTCACAAACTGAGACCGCGGCGACGCGTTTGCTCTTTTTCCTGAAGGTAATTCATCTCCTCGCCTTTTTACATTTGCGCTCTCATGTTGTCGGGGGGGGGGCTCAAGGCTGTGGGTTCATTAAAGGTGCATCACAGGAAGGAGCGCACTCGGCTCGTGTTTCATAAAAGTGCCCGACTCCTAGACGGCCCCGGTTTAGCCCTGGTGTAGCGCCGGTTTAGCGCCGGTTTAGCCCCGGTGTAGCGCCGGTTTAGCGCCGTCTCTGCAGGACGCTGGAAGCTCACAGCACTTTTCGGTTTGGGTTCCTGTCATTTTGAAATCTAACTCTTGGAAGGTTACAGTTGGTGTTGGGTGTCAGTTTCACGGCTCAGAAATACAGCCCTCATACCAGCGTTTCATGTGAGAAAGTGACAGGAAGACTCATCACACAGATTCCTGAAGTTAATATAATTCTGCTATGAATCTCATCTCAGAATTCTAATGTAATCTTTATTTTATTTTGAAAGATTGCTTTTTTTCCGTTCGCACTCCAACCGTTACCCAATCCATCCCATCCCCTGGGTCAAAACACACAGTATGCTTTGGAGAATTATGAATCTGCAGTGGAAATTATTAATGAGAGCTTTGACAGCAGTTTTGCTGCAGATTCAGGAGGTTCATCTGGCTACTCAGCATGGAAATCCACTCAGAGCGGGAACATGTCAGCACTTTTTTTGAGCGGAACGCCGGCGTGTTTGTACATCCAGTCAACAAGAAGCAGGAGAGAAGAGCGCGGAATGAGGATTAGCTGGAGGCAGCGAAAGAGAAGTCCAGACACTGACAAAAACGCAGTCAAAGGTCATCGGATGAATGAAAACCTACGAGAAGGAAGTTTAACCTTTTGTTTTCATGGCTGGAAATGGAAGAGATGGTGCAGTGAACCTGGTAAAACGCTGGTTTGAAAGTTGGGTAAATGCAAACGGACTAGGCTGGGACAGTATTTAGATTTTAATACCGTAAATATTCCTCCACATTTTACCTCTCTATATGGTATTACCTTATAAAAAAGAAGAACTTCGTAAGCACCACTTCAGTGACATTACCAAACTGCTGGGTTTGCCTCCAGCGAAGAAAATAGAATTCAAAACACAATTAATGCAACAACAACATGAAATGGTTGAATTAACCATTTTTATTTCAAAGAAATGCAACAAATATATTGGAAAAGTAAATAGCATCAAACGCTAAAGGCATTTACAGTCATTTTCTGAAACTATCTCGGCCGTTTTTGATAATACAATTAGTTAAATTAAACAACAATGAGTCAAAACTCCACGCAGAAATAAGACATCCCTGCGAATGCTCAAACATTCCTCAGATAATTCAGACTCGGAGTTCTTCTCTGCTCCTGCACGCTCGTGTTGGATCCCCCGCGAGCAGAAACAGTCGGAGGTCGTCTACCTCCACGTGCACGAGCTGGTCCCTCATTTGATCTCAGGACTCTGTCTCTGCTCACGGAGGAACTGCTCAAGTGCAGAATGACTTTTGACATCTGTGGGCGGAGAAAGACGGCGTTTATGGAGCTAAGTTGGGCCAATATTATTTGAAACCAAAATAAAACACATTTGAAAAAAATTGGTGTTCGCCAAAAAAAAAAAAAAAAGTAAACTTCATTATTTTCAGCTTCAAATGTTCTGTTTTTTAGGCTTCAAAACTCAAAATTAGAATCTCAAAACTTTTTTTCCAATTCAAACTTTTTTTTACATTTTCAAACTTTTGGCCTTGTTGTGGCGTATTGGGGCGGGGCTAACACGAGGACCAATCTAAATTGATGAGGGTGGTAACTTCAGTCCTGGTGCGTTCACTGACTCTGAGAACTGTGACAATTACGGTCAGAAAATGGCGTTTATTCTGTACCATCATAGTCTGAAGTTGTCCCAAGACGGATGTACAAAGCTGCGTTTTATCGCGTCCAAAACGCCGTTTTAGCCCGTTCAAAGCGCCATCTTATTGTGTTAAATACAGGCATCGAAAACGTCCTTATGCCTGCATAAATAGGCTCTTTCACCCCTCCATTCTGGATCATTGATAAAAGAAAAATACAAAGATTTTAGTTTAAAAAAGTTTCTGTAAAGTAAAGTAACGTATCACTCCGCCAGTCTCCAAAGCGCAGTAGCAGTAATGTTTGATAATCGAGAACTAAACATTTGGACAAATTCCAGTGTTTTAACTGTGCCTCATGGTTCAAAAAATACAGTCAAGTAAATCTGTTTTACCGGTAATTTTGGAAAGTAAAATTTATGAATTTCTGGCTAAGAAGCACCACAAACGTAATATAAACATATATATATATTTTTATTTTCTTTTTTCTTCATTCCTGACATTACACTGCTAACCATCAAAATTGATGAATCTGTGAAAACAGGAAGTCTTTTATTTTGAAAGGAAGTCTTGTGAACCTCTGTTAAAAGGTTGGGGCGGGGGGGGTCAATGTTGTCTTAAAGTTTGTTTTGTTTATGCCCAAACACATAGTTTATTTATATTTCTCACCAAAATAACAATAAGATAATACAAAGTCTTCTACTGAAGGTTGTGTGGCTCCTTCTGGGTCGTGGTCAGTGAGAATCGATCCTCTTCAAGTGTTAAAGGTTTCAGACCATTGACATATACAAACAATTATACTGTACTAGTTTAGAATAAAAGCTTCAGAGGAACCTGTCTGTGCAGAGGCTGTTTTTGGTACAAGCTGCTTCCTGATCCCACAGAAAACAGAAATGACTCTTTAGGAAGAAACAGAGAACCTGTAAAGGAACCAGGAATGATGGTTGGAGTTGAAGACGGCAGGAAACACAAACAGACACACGAAGAGGGAAAGAAAGCTGCAGTGGCCTAACCGGAGCCAAGAGGAGGGTCACTGAGCTTCACTGAAACGTGGATCAGGTTAACCTGAGCAGCTAGAATATTTATCAAAAGAGAAATAGAGGTCCAGCCTTGAAGGTAGAGGGGTCTCTGGGAGCCGGTTCCACCTGAGTGTAGCTTCTACTGTCACTTATACAACGTTGGAGTCAGCTGCTCCGTCAGTAGGAAAACATAGAACTGAATTCTATAGAGTGGCCATCATGTAAGAGATTTACATTCAGTCACTTAGTGGACTTTTATCCAAATTAATGAAAAATAAAACTCGATTAGATCAACACATTCGAAATAAGCTTTTTTTCCTTTTTTTATTGGTGATTTTACAGAATTTTGAAAGAAGCTGAGATAGAAAAAAATATAAAAAACACCTGTTTCATGAGTTATAAGGAGTTATTATCAGACGAGCTGCTTTAATGCTGCATTTTGATTAATTCAGTAAAAGCTCCATCAACTTATTGTCCTAAATATTTATTTGTTTTAGATTTGTTTCTGTCTTTAACACTTCGGCCAATCTACTGACTCTACTAACCTAATGTTCATGTATAATGTTACTAATTAAGCCCAAACCATGAGCCTTCCTCCGCCGTGCTTCTTAGTGGTCGCTGGAGGTTGGGATCCTGAGGCATCTCACGATTCGATTCAGTTACGATTCAGGAGGCAATTCTGAAACAATTATAAATGCATCTCAGATCTGCATTTTTAAAAGTGTTTCTCTTCACCACAAGACACTAGATCGCAGGTCTACAACCATCAACAGTTAAAGAGCCGTTTGGATCGATTTCTCACCAACCAAAGCTCAGCAGGAGCCACGACGTCTTTAGAGAAATAAGAAAATGATTTATGTTTATGTTTTTGCTACATGGGACATTTAAATAAACTTTGTCTGCTTTTTTGTTTGGCATAAAAACATGAAGAGAAAATGTGTTTTTAAGAAAAAAGGAAAAAGTTTATAACTTTTGACAGAGCTTTGTATGACTTCCTTTCTAAATAAAAGACATTCTTCTCCATAGCATCATGTCATTGCAGCAAATGCAGTATTAGGTGTAAAATCATCACTTATTTAAAAAAATAAAAAAACGTTACTTGACTGTTTCTGGTGCGTTTCAGCCACAAAATCATAAATATAACCAACAAAATCTAAATCGGAGCTCATGAAGTGACCCCTACTGTATATTAAAACCAGGAGGAACTCTCTAAATCCTTGAATTTGTTAAAAAAAAAAAACACCTGCTTTATAATCCAGTGGATTAGAACTTAACGTAGCTTTAATTCTGGTTGTTCTTACTGACGATAAATTGATTTCCTGTGATAAATGAAGCTGAAATGTGTCAGTATGACGTTGATAAACTGCAAAGGATTGTGGGAGAATTACGGCTCTTGTTGTCGGGATCCTCGCTGAACGATTCGTACCGTCCTTCAACTCTTTATGAATGATTTGAATAAAGTTTCAGTCGTAATGGAGGGTAAAGAGGAGCTGCAGGTCCAGACCCCTAGACTAGACCAATAGACCGACTTTTCTCCCCAAAGTACATTTTTAAATAAAGACGAGATAAACTTGTTTAACCTTTAATGAGAACATTAGAGTTTCTGACATGAATAATATCTAGTTTGATAACCAAAAAAAGGGAATAATGTTCCATGAACTCAACAACCTTAAATAAGATAAAGTTATTTTATCATGAGACCAGCTTTAATGCTCCAAATAAACCCAGTCTAGCAGGTTGTGATTTCACTCATTTGTTCGTTTGTGTTAGAACATAAATTACATTTTGGTGCGACAGAACTTACACAGCGTGACTTTTACCCAGGCGACCCCTGACTCTGTGAAGGCCCAAACGCTTCCAGACGGTCGCTGTAAGTGAAGTCTGGGCCGGTTGGGTCAAGAGATCTGGAAGGTCAGCCATGTTTGTGTGCTCTTCAAAAAGATAAAAATGTTTGTGTTTAATTCTTTTGCTTTAAACCATATAAATGTTTTGATTATCCATTATTTAAAATTCATTAAACCATTCAGAATCATGTATGGATCATAATCAGTTCATCTAAAAATCATTTTTTCCCACAACAACCACTAGTGGTCGCACAAATCTGTGTTTAAAACTCTTTGTGATTAAATCAGGTTAAATTTGACAAATTAAAGACTTTGTTTTTTATCTCCTGACTAGAGTGATGAATTGGAGTTAAAATATCTGCATGAAATGATCTAAATATGTCGATACAAAGGAGGCAACCTGTTGTGATTATCAGCTAATTAGTTATATCTAACAACTGTCTCCAACTTTTCTCATTAAGAGCTGACAGTTTTTTTCTTTCCTGTTGTAGAAAATATTCAGAAGAAAAAATACATTTTTATTAAATGTATATTAAATTCCCACCAAACAGCCTCATGAAAACAGTTAAATCTGATTGAAATGCTAAATAAAAGAGATTTTCCTTGAACAGCTGAAGCCGGTCTCAGGACTGCAGAACCTGCTAGGAGTCGACTCCTGTTTCATTCTGTCCTGAGTGTTTCTTAGAATTCACTCTGTTTTTCCTCTCGACTTCCACGGTGAAGTCAAGAGCGCGGGAATCTTTTCTTTATTGTGAGCCAATGGTGTGACACCTCCGGGCGTTTGGCCTCTCGATCCCAGCATGACAGCCTGCATTGTTTACTGTGGCTGCTGCCATGTCGACGCATGAGGCAGAAATCACAGCAACAAAGCTCAACCTGCAGCAGAGCTGTCACCGACCGCAGGGACGTGTCAAAATGTCAGAGTTCTCTCAGCTTTTCCCGTTTTGGTTTTGTTTTCTGATCTCTGAGAAGTGAAGGGTTAAATGAAGGTGTCAAAGAGAACGTTCAGCTCTGAACAGAACGTTCTCTTAGATCGCTCCGTTCTATCAAACAAGTGACCCCATCCTGCACGGACTGATGCTCCAAGAACCAAAAACAGCTTTGAGCTCAGAATCCTGAGATGTTGGACCTTCATCAGCCAGCCAGACGTGGCTCCGCCCTCTTCTTCACAATCTCGCCGGATCAGGATAATGAAACAAAACATCTTTTAGAACTTTGAAGAACTATTTGAGGGACGAGCAAACCCTGGAATAGCTGTGAGGTCATCAGTCACTCATGTCACTGGCATGTCAGGCAGACGTGACCGTCATCGCTCCGACCGCCGTCGCTCTGACCGCCATCGCTCCGACTCCGTGATGCAAACAGATGCAAGGCAGCAAAGCCATTCAGTCATAATTCCAGTGTTTCAGCACACTTTTGTTTGGGGAAGTATGTTTGTTCGATGAAAGACGCCGTCTGCATCAGATTTGCAGTCGATGTCTCCAAAAACAGAATGTTTGCGTCGTGGATAAATGTGATCCAGTGTGATGCTTCAGGTTGCATGGTGAGAAAATAATCTCATCATCTGATTGGTGTCCGCAGCAGGATTCTCCTGCCTCTTTGTGAACGTTTCTCGGCACGTAAGAACTTAATCACACTTTCAGCGACTTCAGTAATCTTGGTATCAAAACATTCAGCTTGTTCAGAAAATTACTGCTTGTACTTTTATTTATAAACTGTAAAGTTTTTGAAGTATTGAGCAAAATATGAATGAAGTCTCCAAATGTCAAACTTTAAGTAGATCATCTAAAAGAATTTGAATATATTTATGGGTTATGTTTTCATCCTTTATAGTAATAATTGGAGTTTAGCTTCTATTTTAGCAACAGGCTAACGTTTTTGACTGATTCGGTTTACTGAGGAATTTGGGGATATTTTGGAGGTAGGCTAATATTTAAGCAATGAGCTAGCTTTTTTGGCTAACTTGGCATCTTCTAAGGTTTGAGCACCAACCTAAATATTTTTTTTGGAATTTGCCACATTTTAGTGATATGTAAGCTATTGTACTACAAATTTTTCAGAACTGTAGGTCAACTTCAGCGCTCTTTCATAGTTCCTTAACAACATTTGCAGTCTTTTAGCAAACTTAACATTTTGCAAATAGCTTTCGCATTTTCAGCAAAACCCTTTAGCAATTAAAGTAAATTCCGTCACCATTTTCAGCAAAAAGCTTCAGCATTTTCAGAAACTACTTTCAGCAAAAGCATTCACACCAGCATTATCACAGGTAATGTAACTTTACTAGTTCTTGATAACTTGTATGTTGTGTTCGTGTGCAGCTTTGAATGTGTGTGTGTTTCACTATTGATTTGTGCTCATACAATACATTTTCTGCTTAACTGTATAAATATAATTTACACACGCACAACTTTAAATGACAGAAAAACTAATTACAAACACAAGTACGCATGAATCACCTGAAACGCACACTCAAAACCACATTTACGCACAAACCTGATGTGAGACTTTCACGTCTCCAAGATCCATAAGTGACGCGTTCAAGTGCTGCTAGAATGCTGGGACATCCGAGTTTTCTTTTCAGCCACTTTGAACTTAGATTGTGAATTATCTGGGAAAACTCAACATTTTCTGACTTTCTTAAACAGATAGATTTGTGACAGAACCTGGGCAACTTTTTAAAAACTAAAACATGAATTCTGTTTTCCACTTAAACTCCTGAAGGCGATCATCAGATGAGCTCCAGAGCTTTGAACCAGAACAAAGATCCAAACACAGCAGGTCCATCTCTAAATGGGACAGAAGAAAACAAAATTAAGAAGAGAGAATTAAAAAAAAACGTATAGTAAAAACCTTAAGAATGTATTTTACAAACTTAAAGCTGTCAATTCTTTCAGCTTAAGTAGTATTTTTCATGAGCCTTAATACACTTGGAGTGTTTTTTTACCCTTAAATGAACAAACCATTAAAATAATGGTCCATAATAAGTTCCTTCATGAATCATGATTAATCTGTTTTTAATCACACGTAATAATAGCTGTGAAAAAAGCTCATTTTGAGGTATTTTCATCTGAATTTGTGACTTTGTGATGCAGTAAATGATCAGAGTACAACAGCAAAAGTGGCTTAATGAAGTTTTTTATTACAACAGAATTCAAACCTTTACTTTTACGCCACCAGGGGGGTTGTTTGCAATCTCGAACAACAATAAAAACAAGAAAACAAAACATCCGGTCCAGATTGTTCTAATTTAACAAATAATAACAGTAGGAACACTATTCTGAGCAATCCAAAAACTGACCACAAACTACGTATTAATGCCATAATATACAAGTTTAGTGTCAGCCCTCCACACACCCCATTAATGTATGATAACAAACTCCTCATGAGGCTTTATCCATTATATAATACATAAGAGTTGTGCTTTTTTTGTGTTAATTCTGTAAAGAACTACAAAGTTGCACATTGACGGCGTCACAGCAGCGATGCGGGTGCGCCCTGGACACTGACAGGTCGCCATCCCATTCAGGTTTTTATAATGTCGTTAAATTAAAATAAAACTGGAAATGCTCTCAAAGAAACAAAAGTCCACTCATGTTTTAATGTCTTCCATCCAAGCTCTAAAAGATTTATGCAGAAAAAATGGATGCAGACGGAGAGACTTTAATACCATATTTTGGCCCCTAAATGTTTCTCAAACTTGTTTTCTTAACCTTTCCTTCCAATCCATGGATAAACAGTATTCTTCCTTCACTGGTCGTATTATCATGCAGCACTTCTTATTCCTGCTAATAAGGCATTTAGAAATCAGTGGGATTTGCTTGTTAGGACTCACTGTTGTGTTCCTCCCCAACACGTTTTACTGCAGTTACCAGGGGGGTATGTCTCTGTGCTCACTGCCGTGCACTGATTAAAAGCTTCTTCACTCGCCCGCTTGGTCCAAAAAATGACTTTAACAATAGGCTGTTTTACAGAAGAAATATGTGGTGTTTGGAGTATGAATGTAAATCAGCTGAAGTTCAAATCTGTGTTTGGGGAGCATGACATAAACTTTGAAAACAATGACCCAGGTCCTTCCGTTTTGGTGGTCATGATGGTTGTTGTGGGTTTATGGAGATGAGACCAACTTCTGCTTCCAAACGAAGTCTGAAACAATCGTCATAAAGGACTAATGAAGGGATTGTGTTCTCTTTTAATGATTCTTTCTTTTTTATATTCATTGAGCAGATTGTTGGTTTCCCTCAGAGGATACACAATTAAAGCAAAACAAAGTTAAAGTTGGCATTTTGAATATTATCACATCTTTGCAAAGAACTTTTTGGCAACTTATTAAGACTGCAGACCAGCGATCTGCCAAGAAGTGATGTACCGCTTGGGGTACTTGGGCACATCATTGGGGGAGATGTGGAAGAGTGCCCATATTACAGTATTCTTTCTATTTATTACCATAAAATGTGGTCTAAACACAAGAGAAGCAGCAGTCCCAGAACACAAAAGCTGCTAAACCTCTGTGTCCTGTCCGTCAGCTGGAAGTGGAGCCTTACTGCATCTTAACGAGTACCAGAACATGAAGGTTTCCAATGACAGAATTAAAAATCTGAGTATATTGACTGTATCTGAGAACTGGACTGAGTGAGTGTGACATCATCCATACTAAATGGTTTACCTCCGGCTCCAACCACATCAAATCCATTCAGTCACTGTTTTTGAGGATACAGTCACTGCCATGTTGGAGCCACACGTCGTCAGGAAGCAGCGATTGGTCCAAGTTAGTCTGAGTCATTGTCTCTATGGCAACCACTCTCACCAATCAGGACTGAGCTTGTTGGAAGTTCACACCCCTTTCTTTGAAATTGGGCTACAGGAAATCTGCCAATCAAACCTTTTGAATGCTGGTCGTAAAAGCTAGCAGGCTCCACCTACTTGTATTGAGGCTTCTGATTGGTCAGTTTATAACTTGAATAACTACGTAAACAATCTAATGAAAGAAATGAGGATTATTGAGAAGATGTTAAAAAAAGTATCGGAGCAAGAATGGTCATTCTGGCCAATAGAAGGACTGCTGTTTATTTCTCTATAGTCTATGGGGTTTTGGCTTCTTGGAACCAGGAGGTACTTCCTGTATGGAATGTCAGAATGAGGGGTCACTCAGTCCAGTTCTCATACACAGTCAATAGGTATGACAAACAAGCTTCATGTGGAATACGACGTAAAAAGGTTGAGATCTACTGTAGCAGATGGACTGTCCTTAACCGCCGGATTTTATAATAGTTGACTGATTAGTGATTCGAGTGTCATGGTCTGAAGTTTTCAGGACACCGAAAGTTCATGATGGCCACACAGAATTAAAATTCCACCAAAAATGCATCAGTCCATCACTGCACATAATGACTTAAATGTGGAATTTTTGAGGTCAAAGGACGATAAGCAACTTAAACCGTAAACAGGTTTCAGTTCTCTAGATTTGATTCAATGTGACTGGATTCTAGCCAGAAACTAAACATCAATTCTTTATTTACTCAAAGCAATAATAATAAAAAAAAAACTTTTATTAAATTAAAATCTAATGCAGTTTATTTCAGTCAATGTTGTTTACTTTAGTAGTTGTAGAAAAGAATCTTCTCGGAGGATGATGACATTCTTATTGTTAAAATCAGTTCTTACAGCCTGTTTTCTGACTGTTGAGTCGGACGTTTCCACCGTCTAAACATTTTAGCCGAAAAGATAAAACGATCAGTGTCAAGAAAGGGTCAAAGAAAATACTATTAAATTCACATAAATTCCTCATTTATTCAGGAAGATGTGATTTATTATTGAGTGCAGTATTTTTTTTCCAAGAAAGACGTATTTATGCATATATTATGTTGTGAAGATGTCTCGATTGTCTGATGTATTTTCCAAAACCTTATGATCCCAGAAATCCTTCAAACTTATTTCAATGATCTAAGTTAAATTTAATTTATTTAAAAAAAATCTGGTTCCAACTGACCTGTTATGTGTCACTTTATTGTTAAAGTTACGACCAAATAAGAGAATAGTTATTATTCTGAGAGCTTCTCTGTTTCTAAGGGTTTCTTGTTTCTGTTTATCGAATAATTTTCTTATTCTTCGGTGCAGAAATCCTGTATTATCTGGAACAGAAACACCCAGACAGGTGGCAAACTTCCCCCCTGCCGACTGCTCAGTGTTATAGAGGAGCGCTGGGATTCAGCTGCTGCTCATGTATGCAGCATTATTCCGTATTCCCTCAGGTCTACCAGCACATTCGACTCCTTTCATCATCATTCAGAGAGGAGGGATTATTAAAAAGCCATAAACTGGTCTCAGTCATAAACCCGTACTGGCATTTTGACTGCGGGGACGGGCCTGCTTGTTTCAGAAAAAGGTTAAAATACTAAATCATCTCATTTTCCCGCTTGATTCTACACCTCTGCTCCAGTCGTCCTGCTGTATTGTTCTGTGGGTCCATCTGCTGGTATAATGGAACCAGTCACTCTGTTCCAGGGAAACGTGCTGCTTCTCATTTGTGCATCAAATGCTAAATGGCGTACACTCGTGTAGCGCTTTTCCGCCTTTCTGTTAGGCCCAAAGTGTTTTACAGTCAGTTATAACACTGGCGCCGACCTATGACCATCAGGAGAGATGTGGGGTCAGGGACTCCCCAGGGACACTTTGACTCATGGGTGGGCGAGGCGGGAACCAAACCTGCGATCTTCTGATCACGTCGATCGTCCAACCTAACCTGGTCAGAGATGATGATGTGGATCTTCTGCCACATTCCTCTGTGTTCAGGAGGTGAAGAAGGAGCGTTACCTACAACCTCTGGCCTCATAACTCAAACTGCAGACAAAAGACCACATATTGCTAAATTCTAATGTTTTTTGAGTGAAAAGCCTTTAAAGTTCAGTTGTTCGTCTTCCTCTCGTTGACAAATGCTGGTCTCTGTGCTCCACATCTGTTCTTTTATTGAATTTGTTCAGTCGAGGCTTTTTCTTTAGTAAACAGCTGATGTCCTTGAAGCCTGTTTTTTTTTTTTCTGTTTTTTAATGGCAGCAGTTTGTTCCAATTATAGCAGCAGCTCATAAAGCAAAAATATTTGAACTGGAAAATCTCAGAAAGCCAGAAAATAAATGGAACAGAAGACCAATCAAAGTTTTCTAATGACTACATGCGCCGCTGAATAGCCCCCAAACTTTTTCATCTTCCTCGTCCTCCTCTGGCAGCCCGCCTTTCTCTCTTTCTTTTATTTTCAGTTAGAAGCCTCCTAACAATCTGTAATTAATCTTGAGCCCAGTTGTGCATCACATAATCGGGATGTTAGTGGAGGTGAGTGACGAGCCTCTCCTGTTTGTCCACAGCACAAAGACCCCCAAGCAGGCGGTGTTTGCAGGGAGCATGCAGCTTCTGGCCGGCATCAAGCTGTGCACAGGCAGGGTCCTCACCAACCACCCGCATTACGAAGACAAGGACCTCCGGGACCGAACCAGACAGGTACCGCCGCCGTCCATCCGCCGCACCGAAACAATCGATGCAAGTCATCGAGAGGGCGGCGGAGCTGCCGCCTCCATCACTGCTGTGGAGACAGAAGCGGGGCGACCACATGCAGAGTGTCGCTGCAGCAGCATGATCAGGAGGTGGAGAGTTCTGATTCTGCATGATCAAAAGGACACTCTCATGCTTTCCCTTCAAGTCCAAAGTGTTCCTCTGAAGGCAGCAGAGCTGTCAGTGCAAATATGCCGGATTAAAAATAACCTCCTGTACATAATTACATAATTAAATAAAACTTAAGCAGCAGATGGCATTTGTGTAATGAAACAAAACCGTCTCGTTGTGTTTGCTGATCGGATTTGTGATGTGTGACCGGGAGGATTCAACGTGGAGCCGGAACTGGTGCGGTTCATTTGGAACTCTCGGTTCCTGGCTGCCGACCAGCATTCGGTCTCCCAACTGATCCCAGAGATCTCCCAACTGATCACAGAGATCTCCCAACTGAACCCAGAGATCTCCCAACTGATCCCAGAGATCTCCCAACTGATCCCAGAGATCTCCCAACTGATCCCAGGAATTTCACATTCCTGTTTACTTCCAGGCATTTCATTTCTCTGCTTCTCACATTTGCTGTCAGAAATAAACAGCAAAACATGAAGGTGGAGTCTTTAACCGCAGCCTCTGGTGCTCCGCCAAACTCTTACTCTTGACATGGGGTTGCTGGAGCCTATCCCAACTAGGCTGTCACAAGCTACATTATGTCTGTTTTTGAATTTTTCTTCAAAAGTTTGAGGTTCTGACGTTTAGATTCTACAGTTTATTAAAAGAAACATTGTTTTTTGCCACATTTGTAAATGTTTTTTCTTTATCTTAGTGTTTTCAGAAACGACAGAGAGAAAAACAAAGTTGTTCAAATCAGCATTTCTGCCGTTCATCTTTAACATTCTGCGTGTGTCTTCATCGCAACATGCAGGAAGTAATGTGGGGTCTCCTCTTGGGCCGCTGAGCCTGTGGTTTCTTCCCAGCGGGTAGCAATGCATGCTGGGCCGCGGCGAGGCCAGAGCCTGGCATGGCGCTCATTAATGATCCATGACGAGGCACGGCGCGTTGTGGAGTCCGAGTGTGTTTGAGCGGGAGAAACGCCTTTCAAAGGGATGGTTCTAAGCATTTGGATATTCATAAGACTCGTTTTTATCTTCATCTGAACACCAATGAAATTAGAGTTTTTCTAAACCTAAAAATCTTCTTTACTTAAAGAGCGACATCCACTCCTTTCACCTGTTCTTCTGCTGGAGCGTGAAGCTCTGCAGGCGTTCCTTCCAGCTCAAACGGTTCTTCTTCCTCATGAATCCTTCATGAGGAAGAAGAACCGAGACGCCACAGTTCAGTCCAGAGGAATGCTGGAGTTTTGGTGCTGAGGCTCTGCTCACATGGAGGTTTTATATTATCATGGTGTCTTTTTTTCTGTTTGGATCCTGTAAAGCTTTGGAACATTTTATCCAGATGGGACGTTAACGCAGGAGCAAAACTGAGAGAAACAAGGAAGTTTAAAAACGTGTTGGAAGCGTGAGACCACAGGAGAGTCAGACACCAGCGATGAGTTCACAGGCACCACAGTGATCTTATTCTATGTGTTTTATTGAGGCTGCGCTGTAGCACCATCGTTTGAGCTGCTTCCTCGTTACCTGAGCTCCCAGGTGGAGTCTGCAGAGAAGTGAAGCCATCGCCGGGTTTTTAAGCAGATCGGCCGATTTAAATTTGTTTTCACAGCACCAGTTCACATGAGGAGGTCTCAGACAGAAAGACAGACTCTCAAAGTTTTAGTAATTAGGATTTTTAATTCAATACTGTCCATTTTCCAAACTCTTTTAGTCCCTTTTGGGGTCACAGAGTTGCTGGAGCCTATCCCACCTACGGCAGGCTACACCTGGACAGGTCCATAAAAGGGAGGGAGTTTCAGTACAATATTGAGTACGCAAAATGTGACAATGGAGGGGAAAAGATCCCAAAGAAACCACAAGCAGAACCACCTGCACAAAAATACAGAAATGTTTGTAAGACGACAAACAAACAAACAAGTTGGTGTCTGCAGTAACCAGAGGAGACAGAGAAACAAACACGTTTGTTAAAAAGGAAAAATAACAAGTTTGGAACTGTTCCAGTCTGACCAGGAAGGAAATGAGGACAAACTCACCAAACATCTGTCACCGGATGAGAAATATGTAACGACAAGAGGACACGATGACGATGGACAAACTCTGAACTCCTGCAGCGTCTGTCACAGAGCCGGAAAGATGAATTAGTCATTACAGCAGAGCAGAAAGAAAACACACAAACACCTGGTACTGTGGGGAAAAAGAGTATTTATTCAGCCAACAATTGTTCCAGTTCTCCCAGTAAGAAGACCACAGAGGTGTGTAGTTTTCATTATCAGTCTGTCTCAGCTATGGGAGACTAAATGAACCTCAGGACTTTGTTATACAACTTTATTAGCATTAACTGATAGATGCAACTTAGTGTTCTTTATCCTCCAAACACAAGTTGAGTTTTTACCAAATATTTCCTCTTTAGTTTTATCTGATGGATCTTCTGGTCTTCAGCACTTAGTTACAACTTCTGTGTGGATACGGGACATCTACGAGGAAAGACCTGGACGAGGTACCCAGATGTTCCTACAAGGAATATCGAGGTCGTAGACGAACTAGGTTGGGGTGGGGTTAAAATCCATTATTAGATGCATCGACCGGCCCGACTTCAGTGTTAACAGCCAATTGGCTTTGGAGTACAGTCATTCGGTATGTAAGTTCTGTCAGACAAAAATTAAACATATAGGGAACACAACGAATGATCAAAATCCACTGGATGGTTCCATTCGGAGGAAGAGGAGCGTAGAAACCGTTGAGCTGCTGGTGTGAGCGTGGCTTTATCACACAGGGAACCAAAACATTACCTGCGATAATGCCAGTGTGAATGCTGTAAAATGAATTTAGCCGCTGAAGATGCTAGTGAAGATAGCTGAAAATGCTTAAGTTGATAGCCAGCTAAACCATTAGCAAAATGCCAAATTAGCCTAAAAAAATAATTTGGATTAGCCAAAACAGCTAGCATGCAGCTGAAAAACAGCTGAACTTCAAAATAGCCAAAAAAGCCTAAATTAGCCTAAAAAGCTCGCGTTTAAATATTAGCCTGACTCCAAAACAGCATAAAAAACTTAAATTTACTTAAACTTAAACTCTTAGTAAATGCCAAAAACGTCCAAAAAGCTAGCAGAATTACCATTTTTAAAACTTAAAAAACATAACTTTATAACATAATTATGAATAATAAAAATAAGCATTAATATTGTTCCAAAATAAACCAACTGAACAAAGCCAATAAAAAAACTCACAATCAAATCTATGCAAATGGACTTACAGATTTTTCTGTTATTTTTATGAAAACCCAACAATTCAGACAAATGATTATGAGACAAAAAAGCTTTTACCTGTTTTGTGGAATCTTGTTGGAATAAATGATACTAAAAAATAAACAAACAAACCTGCATGACGAATGGTGGAAGAGCATCCTTTGTTTGCAGGATCAAAGACTCAAATCTCATCTGTTGTTTTGTGTTGTTTTGTGTTCATTTCTGCAAACTGAAATGTTGTTTTAAAAGAATAAATCTCTGGTTTGGTCTGAAATCAGAGGTCAGCCGCCGGTCTTTGGTTCGTTTTATCATTTCTTGTAATTCTCGATCAACATTTTCCTGTCAGTGATCTAAACGTGTTTCTCACAGTGAAAGTTTGTGTTTTTAGATTCCTCACCGTTGTTTCTTGTGTCTGTGCGAGCGCAGGTGTACCAGGTGTACGCTCGGCGGTCTCCGGAGGACGTGCACGAGATCCTGAGGGCGGCGGGGGCCGACTACGTGGTGCTGGAGAACAGCATCTGCTACGAGCGGAGGCACAGGCGCGGCTGCAGGCTGCGGGACCTGCTCGACCTCGCCAACGGACACGTGGGTGGCGTTTTTATTCGCCGTGACTCATGGTGACGGGTCAGTGTGTGTGTGTGTGTGCGTGCGTGCGCCGCGACTCCTCCATCAGCGGTAAAAGCCCTCAGCCCCCGCAGAGGGATCAATAGTCTCACTTTTTATCTGCTCGTCTCTGTTGCTGAGACCCCCCCCCCCTTCCTGCCGCCGCCTCGGCGAGCTGTGGCACACGGCGCTGAGAGACACATGAAACGGCGAAGCCGACACTCGTCTCTCTTTGTGATGCAATAAAGGCGTCTGAACGTTAGCGTGGAAAACCTGGACAGCTTTATTGAAGCGCGTCACGCCGCCGCCTCTTCCTCATCTCGCCGTGCGTCTCCTCCCTCTTTGTTTTCTCCACCGTGATTCTTACCTCAGCCGTCGCTCCAGCCTCAGAAAGGATGGAATCACAAACGCGGATGAAGCCGTTCAAACGTTCTGACTCCCAGACTTTAGGTGAAGAAACAGTTATTTAGGAGAGGAAGCAGAGAGACGGGTGATGACGTGATCTGGGATTCATTCATTTCATTATTGCTCAGTCCTGAATAGTGAAAATGTTGATGAGTTTCCTCAGAAAATAAAACTTTAAAACAATCAACAGTCCTAGTGGTTGATGGTCACAACTATTCTGATCATAGAAATGAATTTGTTGTCGTTTTAATTAAATGTACGTTAATGTTTCCTCTTTTATTCAAGTTCATGAATTCAGTTTTTTACTTGAGGGTTTTGGATTGTTCCTTTAGGACAGTGGTCCTCCCACCCCTGGGCCGGTACCGCTCCGGGGGCCACTTGGTACCGGACACTAAGATTATCTCCGTTTAGTTTATTTTCTGACCTGAAGGAGGTTTTAGTTTGGAAAATGACTGGATTCTGTTCACAACTTCCCTCTGGGTCACATGACTTAAAGCAGCTACCTGCTTGGATTGCTAGGCTAGTAGCCAGAAGCTAACAAAAACCAAAGAATAAAACATATTTGTAAAATGTATTTGAGGAGAAAAGAGCCAGTGAGGAAACTGAAGACGAGCCTTTGACTTCAAAGAACCATAGAGCTGCTGGTTACTGACAAAACCAGAACTCTTCCTCCACAAACCGGATCATTGAGGCGGTTGTTGTCGTGTAGCAGAAGCTGCTCTGGCTAATGCGACTGTTTGACACATGCAGATGATATCGCTGCAGACACGCCGGATTCACGTTCATATATTTAGATACGTTTTACGACGGTGGTGTCATTGTTTGGATGGTGTGTCAGCTTTCACACCACAGTCATCATGTTTATGTGTTTATAGTTTGTCTCAGTTTTGTATGCAATTTTTATTTTTTTTAAACATGTTTAGCTTTGGTATCAAACCGTTCAGCACATTCAGGACTTTTTGAAGCTCATTTTCATCTTGGCTAATATTCTACATGCTGCCGTTTTTGGATAATTTGGCATCTTCTGATGTTTTAGGGATATTCTTGAGATTAGCTAATATGTTAGCAACATGCTAACATTTTTCCCTGATTTGGTATCTATTGATGTTCTTTAGGCAAATTTAAAGTTAAGCTAATATTTTAACAACATGCTAACGTTTTTGGTTAATTTGGCATCCACTTGGGTTTTTTTGGCATTTGCTGAGATTTTTTTAGGATAGTTTTGAGTTTCGCCAACATTCTTGCAACATGTTAGCTTTTATTTTTTATTATTATTTGACTGCTAAAAAGGTTTTATTTATTGAAATACTTAAGCAACTTTGGCATTATGCAAATAGCGTTAGAATTTTTAGCAAATCCCTTTAACAATTACAGCAAATTACTTCTGCAGCTTCTGCAAACAACTTTAGCGTCTTCAGCAACACTAGCATTCACAGTAGCATTATCATAGGAAAGGCAACTTTTCTAGTTTTATTTGGCTTTATTTTGTCCATCAGACCTTAAAATTCAGACGTAGCTGAAGCTAGAGTTTGGAGCTGGAGCCTCCACTTTGATGTTTAAGGGAAAATCTTTATCACAAAGTTCAAACATTTTAAGGAGAATGAAGATTCAATCAAATGAAGGTTCTGATTTGAGGAAACTTGTATAATTTTAACAAACCAACAACTTTGTTTCATTAAATCTTCATCATCTGTATAAAAGAAAAAATCTACTCATATTTTTGGACTTTTGGACACAACATTTCTTGTAGTAGCATTTTATATTGCAAATAGATTTTCAGAAACCGAAGCTTAAAAATACCAACTTCGGCCCAGTTCAGAGCGGTTAAACCGGTCCGTGGCCTGGAAAACAAAACATTTTATTTAAGCAAATAAGAGAAAATTATTTTCTGTTAGTAAATCATGTTCATAAGAGTTATGAGCATCAAGAATCCAAAGCTAAATGTTCCTGTGGATTTCATCGCTCTGCTTTCCTGTCATGTTTCTCCAGAATCAGTCCTTGAGCTGATCCACCAGGAAACTCTTTTACTTCATCGGTTCTTAATCTCCCAGATCAGCACTCTGCGTCGGACGTTTTATCAATCCAGCCGTCGATATTCTCCGACCAGAGTGTTTGTGGGGCTCCGGGTCACCGTGGCTGTCCTTCACAGTCATGCAGAGTCTGCGTCAGGAGCTCAACTTCATCCTGCCGGACCCGCTCACCTCTCCCGCTTTCCCTCCCTGCAGATCATGGACGGGCCCGGAGAGAACGACCCGGACCTCGCCCCCGCCCAGCACCCCCGTTTCTGTGAGGCCGTCCAAACAGACGGCGCCGCTTACGCCGCGCTGTTCACCAGAACCTTCCAGAACAAAACCTTCCACGTGTACCGGCTCAAGAAGAAGCGCCGGAAAACTCCCAGAAGTCTGTCGGAGTCCGCCGCGGCGCCGTAGCCCTTCTGCCCCACCCACTTTTATATGACTGTGAGCTCTGCTGTCGGAGGAGCCGGACCTTCGGGTGGGGGTGGGGTGGGGGAGGGGGGGGTCTGTGTCAACACAAAACTGATCCATCAGATGTGGAGTGTAGATGTTTGGGATTACTTTTCATTTTTAGTTACTGAGGTAATAGATTCCATTCATATGTAGATGTTTAGTTGGTGTTAAAATGCAGGTAGAACCTTCAGGGAGAACTTTACATTTCCACCTTAAGAGGCCACACGAGGCTCTGCGGGACAGAAAATGTTCTCAACGGTTGAACTCAAGTCGTTTTCAAGAAAAATGCCACAAAAGTGTGAAGTTCAGTCCAGTGTTTTAAACGCTACATAACGGCTTTCAGATTTCAGAGGGCTGACGGGTCACGGGATCTGTGTCGAGGTCAAGGCGTGACATCCTCTCCTCGGCGCGGCGGCGCTCTGCTCTGATTGGATTGAACTTCCTATCAAACGCAGTTCTGCAGCGACTCAGAGGTCAGAGCGGCTCGCTGTGAAGTCTGTGTTTTATCTTCACCGCCGGCGTGTCGCTCAGCGCCGACTCAGCTCCACCTTTGCTCTCCTCACAACGACGCTCATGAATGATGGAAGGAGCTAGAACACAGTAGCGGCCCGACAACAACAGCTCTGAGTCTACGCTCAAATATCTCAAAGGGGACGGTCGCGTATCCAACCCAGACTTTCTGTAAGAAAAGCAGAAGATAAGCAGAGAAAAGACAAGTAACGACTCATGAAATCTGCTGACTTTATATGAGAACTGACACAAACAGGAAGTGATTCTGAATGATCATGACCAATCACCTTCCTGACGTCGTCTGGCTCCAACAAATTAAAACTGAATTAGCTTCATTGGTTGGAGCTGAAGATAAACTATTTTCAAGAGACAGCAGGCGCTGAGAACAGCTCTGACATATTTCCTGTGGCTCGCATGACTCACGTCCGGTGAGCCTCCACCAAATCTCGTGGGTCGTGACTCAAATCTTGTGGGTCGCGATTCAAATCTTGTGGGTCGCGATTCAAATCTCGTGGGTCGCGATTCAAATCTCGTGGGTCGCGATTCAGATCTCGTGGGTCGCGAATCAAATGTCATGGCTTGCAATTCAAATTTCGTGGGTCGCGACTCAAATCTCGTGGGTTGCGATTTAGATCTTGTGGGTCGTGATTTAGATCTCGTGGGTCGTGATGTAGATCTCGTGGGTCGCGACAGGAGTTTCAAAGAAACACAAGAAAGTTGTTTTTCTCATGATTGTGCAGAAGAGACTTGATTAGGAAGGAAAAGTTTTATTCGGCAAAAGCAGAACTATTCCGAGATGTAGTGTCACTGGCAGAGTAACGTCTTTACACATGAAATTTAGTCATATTTAACATTTTAATTGAGAAGATGACCGAGGATCGCCAATGACCGAAATCACGACCCACGAGATTTGGTTGCGATCCACAAGATTTGAGTCAGGTGAGCCACAGGAAATAAGTTGAAACTGTTCGCAGCGCCTGTCCCTGCTGCTATTTTCTATGGATGACATCACACTCGCTCACTCCAGTTCTCAAATACAGTCAATGTTTAACCCTGGAGATGTCACAGGCCGACACACTCTTTGACTGGTTGCATAACGGAACTCTTCAATTGTTACACAATCAATGTGAATCAGCTGATTCTAACATGCAGTACTTTGCTAACGTGAGGTAACGGATCAACGCCGCTTTTCTCTACGACAGTATCACCTGATTTATGTAAATAGCGTGAACACCTCAATACTGTAAAGTGTTGCATGTCAGCACAGAATTGATTTTTTTCTGCTGGAATTCTGTTAATTGCATAAACGGTTGAAGAGTTACGGTAGTTGGAAGAACTTAAACGCTGGAGCTAAAGGATAAAGACTCATTAGCTGGATAGATCAGAGTGTGTAAAATATGTTCTCTGCATTTGACCCGTCTCCTGGGGGAGCGGGGAGGTGCACGCCAAGGAAATGTTTGGTAGTTTAACCCCCCAATCCAAAGGTTTTTGGCTTTGGTATGACTCAACTATGGATTTGAACCAGAATTAGGCTGGACACTCCACCACTAGGCCACTCCAATGAAGTTGTTGGAGAACCATCGCTCCCTATCATCTCAGTGTCTTAATATCTCCTGGGGTGGATGAGGACCTCCGGTCACTTCCTGCGTCCGTCTCTCCTCCTGAAACCCGCCGGTTGCTGAGCGACCTCATTCTCATGCACGGGATGCAGCGGCGGCGGCGCCCGCTCCCCCCCCGTCCCGCTGCATGTTTCATTTAGGAGATGTTTGATTGCTTTATTTGAGAACAAAGTGATCCCATTATGTTTGCTTAATAAGAGTGCACTAATGTAATCTTTTTTTTTAACGCTGGTAATTTCCATACATATTGGGATTAGTAGTTCATTAGGAGGCAGCCTGGCAGCCGGTGGGTTCCTTAATGAAGAGCCGATCAGGACGGAGAGCTCCAGCAGAAGGAGGAACCAGGAGATGTTGCTAAAATAATCAGATACTAATCGGAGGGAATTAAAAGGTGACGGAAACGGAGATGGGCTTTTGTCCTCTGATGGTGGGATCTCGCCATCGTGACATTAGATTTCTTCTAGCCTTTACTGAGGTTCTCTGATACTGCCAAACAAAAGTCCTCGTTAGAATGAAAATGTAAACCACCAAACTCAAAATTTATGGATCACTTGTAATACAACTATCAGAACTCACTAGTATCTTTATAGTTCAGAGTATGTCCTTCAGAAAAATATCTTTATTTTTGTTCAGCTTGTACTAATAAATACACTGAAAACTTTAAATCAAATAATCTGTAGAATTGTCTTAGTACTGTGAAGTAACAGAAAATAGTTTACAGGATAGAAGTTTGAGTCTTTGTCATGACTGCCCTCATAGAGAGATCTGAAGGCATTAAAAATGGGAAAAATAGGAATACCAAGTCCGTAGACCCTTTGGTGAACCGGTAGAGCCTAAATGTTCATGTTCTTTTTTCTAATGGGTATGCTGCGGTCGATAGGTCGTAGTAAACACTTAAACAAAAAGTATTTTGACCGTTTCCATTATAGAATGGACCAGTTTGTACCATACGTTCATACCATATTTGGTTCTTCGTTGGTTGTAGCTCCATAGAAAAATGGAACAGCCCAGATAGGGCGGAGCTACTGTCGTCACATGATGAAATCCATTGATTGGCAGAAAGATATTACGACAACACCAAGCATCCAACTAGTAATTTTCCAGATGCAGGATCCAATCCGAAAGTTTTGTCCTCTTTTCGACTCATCACCTTCCACAATCTTCTTGCAAAGAAAATTAAATTCTTTGCGTTCAGTATTCCCCCTCATTCTCGAGGGTTAGGGACCGGAGACACACCGAATACGGAATACTGCTGTAGTCGCACCGTTATGACGCGCTGCTACGTCATCGATCTACACTCTGCATACACCTCGATGGTCCAACACTCATTTGAAATGTCTGAACCATTCTAAACCAGCCAGGAGCCGACGGTCCGGTCTGGACCGCTCAGTGGAAACGAGGCATAAGAACTGAGGAACTTAGAGCACGTTGGTGTAGACGACGTCCTACAGGCATCGGTGTATCGCCTGGACACCCCGTTGGTCTGTAAGGAGCCAGCATTCACACCTTACTAGTGACTAGAGCGCAGGGGTCGGCGACCTTTAACAGTAAAAGAGCCATTTGGGTTTAAAAATTTAAAATTACTATTTCATTTTTCTTTTGTTTATTTTTTGTTATTTTTCCCTCTTTTGTCCTCAGCAGTCTTACACTGATGGGTTTTGTTATTTTAGTTTGGGGTTGGATCTTGGTAGTGTTAGATTTTGGGCTTTGTTTGTTTTCTTTAGGTTGTTTTGGTTAGTGGGAGCTGCTGACTCAGACGGTCGACATGTCTGGGTCAGCAGTCTCCCTGGAGCCGCGGGTCGCAGACCCCTGGACTAGAATGTGGCGTAAGGACACCGTATGACGGCATCACCCATATGTCATAAGTTCGTCTAACTTACATTATCTTTAAAAATACTTCACAAAACACTTATCTCACGCTTGACACATTTGTGTTCCAATTTCATGACGCTGTTGAGGAAAACATGAACTTGAAACAAGAATGAAGCTGGAATCTGACGTCTGTTTAACAATTAAGCAGAAGATCTTCTTAGTATCTCGAACTCGATCACTGACAGAAGCTCTACGGTGGCTCCAACTTTTATAGACCAAACCGCAATAACAAAAACATGTTTTCCTAGCAAATCTTCTTGGGAAATCTTGGCAGGACATTCGCTCCTTACATTCCCCGTCCTGGAGCTAATGAAGGTCACAGAGTTCATATCCGCAGATGCTCCTGTGGGCTCTCATACATGAAAGGAGCAGAATCTCAACAACGTCCCTCGAGGTGGCGGTACGAGCATCAAGACACACCCACACTCTCCTCAAGACTCCTCTCTATGACCCTCTAGAACCCAAAACTCCCGTAGGGGTCAACCCCTGTATGGGTTCCTGTGACGAAGGCTACAGCTCTCATAGAACCAGAAGAGCTTAAACTGACCATGAAGTGAGTTCTTTGAGGGCACACTTCAGGTCTCTCAGGAGGTCATCGCCAAACTCCTTCAGGATCACAAAATCTTCTGTCCGATCTACTGAAGTACCGCTCTGCTTAAATGAGTCATTTCCTAATGAAAACATTTTTTTTCCAACAAGTTTCAGTGTTTGTGTTGTCACCTGACGTCCTTTAGTAACACTGTGAACTTTTCCACAGGAAGTGGAAGACGCACTGGTTGGTTTCTCTGAAACAGGAATGTTCCTCTCAGGTGCCTTCAGTCACTTTTCCGTTTGTTTCTCCTCTTTTTCCAGCAGAAGTATCTAAAAAACAAAAGCATCAGTCTTTCTGTGAACTCACAACTCTTTGTGCCAAACGTGTCTGTCATGGATCCACTTTTTTATCAGTCACATCAATGTTCAGTGGCCGTTTGTTCAATAAAATACGATTTTTTTCTTGTGAAAGCGTCGTCTTCTCTTTGTTACATGAAGCCCTCCAGGCAGAAATCGGCTTTCTTCTTGTTGCGTTGAAGGACAGAATTGTGTTGCCACTCCGTGGTCACACACAGACGCTCATTCAGGAGCCTCAGTGTCACTTTTTCACCTGCAGCATCTTATCTAACCGCCACAGACGTGGATCCACCTGCTCTGCTTCTGGTCTCCATGGTAACCTGGAGAGACGGCAGGAGATGTCTCACTTGTTTATCTTTAAAGGCTTAGCTTGTTAACGTTAGCGTTAAATAAAGGTTCCAGTCAGATATCTGCATCTGTACGAGCAAAGAAATGTCACCGTTAATATGACTAAATAGCCAAATAATGATGATCAGTTTAAGTTTGTCCATCGTTTCATGAGTCAGTAATTCAGATCTTTGCGGCCCAGGTCATGGTCCCGGTAGGAGCCGCCTCCCGGGGGTCGGTACTGTGTCCAACAAACCAACCAGACCTCTGATTTAATTGGAACGGTCAAAAACGTCGCTGAGGGGTCCTTAACCAAACGTCCGTATGTGAGGGGACGTGTTGAACTGGAACCTTCTTGAGTGCTGACCACTGCACCAAACAGGAAGTGCTCACTGGCTTCAAAAAGACAAAACAAAAGAGACTTCTGTAGAGAAATAATCATCAGTCATTCTGTTGGTCAGAATAAACATTCGAGCTCTGATACTTTTCAAGTTATAAACTGACCAATCAGATACCTCAAGTGGGTGGAGCTTGCTGCCCGCCACATCCAAAATGCTTGATTTACAGATTTCTTGTGGCCCGCTTTCACTGGAAGGGGTGTGGTCTTCCATCAAGCTTGCTCCTGATTGGTGAGAATGGTTGCCATAGAAATGTTGACTCAGATTGACTCAGACCAATCACTGCTGACTGACGACATCTAGCCCAGCCGAGAGGTCCAGTGGCCCCATGGGGTTTAAAAATGGGCAAAAAATGTGGACCCCAAATGGGTCTGTCCGCAGTTTCTGTGGTGGTCCCAAACATGTTTGCCAACATTGGGGGATTCAGTGGGCTGGCTCGTTACGCTAGCCAGCCGCCCAGCTGACCGTGGAGCTGCCTAGCTTGCTACAGCAGAACTCGCTAGCTTGTTAAAATAGAGCTCGCTAGTTCGTTACAGCGGAACTCGCTAGCTCGCTAAAATAGAGCTCGCTAGTTCGTTACAGCAGAACTCGCTAGCTCACTACAGGTGAGCTCACTGCAGTGAAGCTCGCTAGCTCAATGCAGAGGAGATGGCTAGCTCACTATAGCTGGTGTGCTAGCTTGATACAGTGGAGCTCGCTAGCACGCAACGCTAGCTATCTACTCCAGTAGTTTTGTTAGCGCAGAGTGCTAACCCACTGAGTGTCTTCTTAAGCTAATGTGGACAAACACAGTTGGGTCCACCACAGAAACTGTGAACAAATCCATTCTGGGTCCACATTTTCTGCCCACTTTTAAACCACATGGGGCCCACCTGGCCTCTCTGGCTGGGTAGGTCCGACATGGCTTGTTCCAGATCTCATGTACAGTCATTGGGTGTTTTTCTGATACATTTACAGAATTATTAAGAGACAAAACGAAACACTTTTATGTGTTTTGTTGACCCCTAAACTGGTCACAAGCTTGGTTGTAAACTGACACTTTGTGAATGGAAACTTAGCGTAGCATCACATGTAGATATATGCTATACTAGAACATGTAGCATTGATCTTGTCCTTCATTCAGAGGATATAATCTAAAGCTTTTCTTAAAGTGATCTTTTCAATTCTTATCGGTTAAAAACTGTTCTTAAAGAGCAATTTTTATGTTTTTTTACTTTTTAAAAAGTGTTTCAAACATGTTAACAGTAAAATTTATGCACATCAAGTTACTACATTGTTACAGGCGGACAAAAATCGTCTGCAGACAAAGTGTGCGATCGCGTTTTCAGACGCAGTCATGATCCAGTCTGGTGCAAATAAATGAATTTATTGAGAAAGAGATCAAAGCAAATACAAAACACTTACAGAGCCGTCAAAAGCTCCTCACCGTCATGTCGATAGAAAATATGTTCAGTCGGAATTTCCCTTTTTCTCTCTTAAAATGCCTCTTTCAAACGTTTTCTCGACAAAAAGCAGTAATTGTATATTATCTATCTCTGTATATACAAATGAGGTAAAAACATAAACTTTTTCACAAGTCTGCACCCAGAACACAACACTGAAGAAGCCGTTTGATGGGACGAAGAGCTGCTGTGCATCAGCGTCTGCCTCTCTCACAGAGGAAGAAGACAGAATCCCGACAGCAGTTAAGACGTCATCGTACAACCTGCAGCTGTTTGCTGGAAATATGTTTGAGATTCTCTCTTAAAGGCTCTGAGAGTCCACACAGTCCTTTGGTTTTTTTTTTTTTTCTTCAGCATGACAGCAAGCCATCACCTCCCATTAGGATTAGTGGCCTGACATGTTTTCACACTCTCCTACCCTTTAACTGCTTTCTGCTGGCAGGCACAAATCTGCCAGGATGGAGACAAATACAAAAAAAACAGAGCGGAGAAGGATCGATGATGACAGCGCTGCTGCTCTTCCAGCGGATGGCAGAGCAGCAGATGCCCGGCTGCTTTTGACAAACTGCAGCACTCAAAGTGCTCTTCTCTGAGTAGCTTCATCATCTGGTGTCCATACGTCTACGCTTCACCTGGTTTCAGAGGTGAGAGCCGCCGGGCCTTTGATTCTGCACTACGCCTGCCCGGACTTTCTGTGCATGAGGAGAAATCGTCTGAGGACCTGTCGCCACTTCGCTGTGTTGACGTGTCACGTTTTTGTGATCCTGCATCTTCATCGGTCTTTTGAACATAAAACCTGGAATTCCTTCAATTTTCTTCTGCTCGTATTTCAGTACAGTTTAAAGAAAATGTTCAGGGTTCACTAAAACTCTTAAAGCATCGGCACAACTTTCATCTAAAAAATGTAAAAAGATCCTTCTTTCTTATTTTCTGTCCTGCAAGTAAAAAATATTTATATCAAGAAAGTTTTTCTTGGTTTGAGAAAACATTTATTTTTCTTAAAATAAGAATTCAATTAATTTTATTTGTAGATTTTGTTGCTTTTTTAAAGAAATTCTGGAAATTTGATCAAAATGTTTGACTTGTTTTCTGAGGTGCCTGTTTTTACGGTGTGGATGTGATCAGATACAAATCCGAAGGGATTGAACGAGGTCAGATCAGGATCAGCTCAACGTGAATGAAAAACATGATTGAAAATTATTTAAAAAAAAAGGAAAATTTGTAAGCAGTTTTACATACATATTGAACATATGAAGGAAGTATTTAAAATTAGAAAAGAAAATAATAAACATTTGAAAGAATACTTTGAAAGAAATATTAAAAATAAAGTGGTAAATTTAAGACTTGAATAAAAAAAAACTAAAACAAAAAAAAAAAAAAATAAATAAATGTTTATTTGTTCTTTCAACTTTCCTTTTGTTTCTCATTCTTTGCTTTCAGTTCTCTGTTTTTTTGGTTTCAATTCAGTTTTTACTACTGAGCTGATCCAAATTTTACATGGGGGCGGGGCTTCGAGCTCATTGGTTACCGTAGAAACGTGCCGCTCCTGTGATTGGGACTCATTCTAAATCGATTCATGAAAGAAGAATTACAGCTAACGAACAAAGCTAAAGTCCACTAGCTTTATGCTAACAAATAGCGAGATTTCCCATAGGACGGCTAATGCTAACGCTTAGCTGACCTAAACATACATCGCTGAATAAATGGACTTCTTTATAAACTCACAGGTATGAACTTTCCAAACTCTTATTAGGAAATATTTTTAAAGTGGTACAAAATACCGTTTTATGCTACTTTCTTCTTCTTCTGAAATAAGGTGTAATGCTATATCGCCACCTAGTGGCCAAACTGAAACGCCCTTCAGGAGAAGCAGAACAATTGTTGGAACTTCTCCTTTAGAGAATCCATGTAACACTGGATTATATTAACAATCTCATTATTTCACTGATACATTTACAGTATGTGAACTGGATCAGATTCATATGTAAATCTTTAAAACATATAAATAGTTTATTCATATATTTCTAAACAAATGTGTCTAAACGTTTAAACTCAAATTTGAATTGAATTCAGTGGATCGAAAAAATTAAAAAAAAAATGGAATCGAATCGATTCTGGAAACTACTCCAGCCCTACCAGTGATCCACCATGATGCTTTTTTCAATAGTTCCCGCCTTAATGTCACACAGGACAAGAAGAAGATATACACGGAAAAATACAGAGGACGTAAATGCAAAGTTTGATTGAACATTTGGAGCTAAAATAAGCTGTTTTCCCATCCTCATGTTTAGGAAATCTGCTTGTTTTAGTCCTAACTTTTTAACTTCAACAGGTGGATTACAGTAAAAGAATTGATTCATATTTAACTTAAAAACATGAAGACACCTTCATGGTTCTTCTTTTGGTCTGAGACATCCGTCGGACTGCGGGGACGTGTCCTCCAGCCACAACATCTTTAAAAGACGCAGAACCCAAAGAGCGCCGAGTCCTGAAGCTTTGTTCCGCACAGGTAAGGGGGTGTGGCAGAGGTCATTGGCTCTGTAGTGACGGCGCATTGATGCAGAGGAGGACGCCGTTTCTGAGAGAACGTGCGGCCTTGAAGATGACATTTTTCCCAAGGACGTCCCTTTTTTTAGCTCCAGCGACAATTTCAAAGTCCTGATGTGTCCCCAACAAAAACACGCATACCACCTTAAACACCCACTCCCATGAAAACGGGGTTTTTCATTCTTCCTGTGGTAGGACATACAGAGTTAACTCGTAGGGTTCTGGATGTTTTAAGGCTGGAAAACACTTTATGTGCTTTTCTCAGACATGAACGTTTTCACACTTTTCTCTTTTCTTTAAACTCTCAAAGTTTATAGAAAAATAAGTCCAGTTTTTAGGATGAAAACGAAGATCTGATCCAGATTTGAGTAAATTTGGAGATCTGAACGTCTCAGTTCAGGAGACACGGAGCGGCGGAGATAAAGTGACAAAGTCAATCAGAGAATAGCTCACCGTTTAAAAAAATAAAATGAATACATGCACTGAAAATATCTGCGAAACAGCGAGACTGTAAGGTGAACTGTGATATAGTAAGGGACCACTGTATATATTAAAAAAAATCTTAAAATGTTTTAATTAAAATTGTTGTGAATCAGGAGCAGAAGAAATTTTTTTTTAAAAAAGTCGAATTTGTGGGGTAGAAAATACGCTGAGCAAAGGGGAGGGGAAGTGGGGGTGGGGTTGCTCTGTGCCAAAAGTCCCGCCAACAATTCAGGGGTAAAATTAACTCCTGCCGCTCTGCAGAAACTATGTCCAAGAAAGTGGCACGTTTTTTGATTTGGGATAAAAAAAAAAAAAAAAAAAAACAGCATCATCATAATTAAAAGACTACAGAGTAAGTTTTGTCCCATAATACTGCAAAAAAAAAAAAAAACGTTTTGAGATCAAAATTTTTCAAATTGCAAACAAAATGTAAAGTTTTAAGAATAAAACCTCTTAATTTGCAGATAAAAATAAATATTTGGGGTTTTTTTCCTCATAGAGAGCTGGTACTGAACTGGGGACACACTTGATTGGATAGAATCTAGACCAGGGGTGTCAAAGTCATTTTTGGTCGGGGCCGCATTCAACCTGTCTGATCTCAAGTGGGCGGGACCAGTAACATAATAGCAAAATAACCTTTGGTCGACTTGTTTCTGTGGCTTAGTTTTTGTTTTTTTTCTTAGTTGGAAAAAAACGTCTCAAACAACCTAGTAGCCTAATCACTTCTTATTACATTGTTTAGTATGTTTATTTCTTGATCTCTTGTAATGCTGGTCTTGGGTTTCTTTTGCTCCCCCTAGTGGCAGATTTGTGCATTGCGGTCATTATTTAAAGACAAAACTCGCCACAGGAATGGGATAGAAAGCTTCCTTTTTCCCCCCAACATGTTTTTCTCTTTGTGAACGGGACAGATTAAACTATCTGACCAATCAGCATCAACCCTCTTCTCTGTGATTGGCTGAAGTCCTCCTCTGACAATTTATTTTTTAATTTTAAAAAATCATTCCCAGTAGTGTTTTAATTCTGATTATGACGTTTTATACCAAAATCCCACAACCTAAATGTCTTAAAAATCCTTTTTTCCTGTTGATCTGACGCCTCTGTTTCCAAAATCTCCTCTGAGGGCCCGTGGCTTTTGGAGCTCAGCTGAGCAGCCCCGCCCCTGATCAAGACCAATCAGCATGAACCCCATTGGCTGTTTGGTGTGGCACATTTATAGCGCTAAAGTGAAACTTACAAACGCAAAATCAAAGATATGGAGAAAATGAGATGAGTCACTACGCAGCTGAAAACGAAAAAAAAAAAAAAAGTTTTAAAGCCCCATCATGACAATTTTTTATTTTTCAAAAATCGTTCCTAGTAGTGTTTTAATTATGATTATGAAGTTTTGAACCAAAATGCCACAACTTAAATGTCTTAATCTATTGATCTGAAGCCTCTGTTTCCAAAATCTCCTCTGAGGGGGCGTGGCTTTTGAAGCTCTGCCAGAAATCCTCAACAAAACAAAATGATTTCTTATTACATTTGTTCTTTTTCATAAAAACAATTCCACACAGACATGTTAAAAACCGCAAAACGTGATTTTTATTTTTTTATTTGCAAATTATTATTTTTTTATTCTTTAAACTTTACATTTTGTTCGCAATTTAGGACATTTTGATCTAAAAAAAAGACGTTTGTTTGCAATATGGTGGCACAAAATGTTACTTCATAAAATATCACTGGGAAGGATTTAAAATAGATCAAACGATGATCGGAGAGGGACTTTTAGATCACAAACAGTATAAAAAAACGTTTATTGGCGAGTTACTTCTGTTACTTTGATGCACAGTAACTTTTCAACTGTTAACATGATAATTCCAGTAGATTTTGAAGGAGAAAAGCGGCTTTTCTCCTTCAAAATCTACTGGAATTATCATGTTAAAGGTTAAAAAGTTGCAGTAAATCAAAGAACATAAACACTGGAGCTCTGGTGTTAAAGGGTTAACATTTTCTGGTTGAGTCACCTTGGAAAGCGGCGCTGCATCGTTTGCATTCCATCCCGCCGCCGTTGTCTTTGAGATGAGCGTCTGGCATCAACGCCATTTGGTATGCTGGAGGAGGAGGAGCTTGCTCGTCCACTCACACGTCTGTTTGAATTTTTGTGTGTGCACACCTCCGACCCCCCCCCCCTTGGGTGAGCAGGAAGGAGAACAGGAAATCAAATGAAGACGCCGGCGCTTTGCTAAGTGGAGGGCTTGATGTTTTACAACCCGCAGACGCCCCGGCAATACAGAATCGCTTAGCAAAAACAAAAGGATGATAGTCGAAGCTTTTTTTACCTTTTCTTATAGAAACACGGACTGAAGCTGCTGTGTACAAACGGGCGGCCAGGAACTGTCCAAACCCAGTCCGATTCCCCCCGGATCGTGTGACTTTATTTACATGGATTTCATTCAGCAGCAGGAGGATAAAAATATGGTTTAGCCACGCCCCCTTTGTTCAACAGAAGAAAAAGTCTTATTTTTACATTTTTCCGCCATCACCGGAGGAGGGTTTGAGCTCGGCGACCTTTAACCTCGCCACCTGCTGGGGGAGGGGTGTCTTTACTCTGTTATACTTTCATTTTGTCTGTGAGGCCACCATGATGATCGACAGGGCTGGGTGAGCTGGGGGCGGGGCTCTCTGCGGAGCGTCTGTGTGCCCCCCTCCCCCGCCGCTCAGAGGTCGCTGGCCTCGGCCCGCTCGTACAGCGCCCGCAGCTTCTCGAAGCGAGGCCCCCAGTCCCCGAGCGTCTCCTCCCTCCTCGCCTCCCCCCCGCCATCCGCCGGGTCGCCGCCCTCCAGCCCCGCCGAACTGAAGGAGCTGAGGGAGCCGGCGGGCGAGCCCCCGCCCTCGGTGGAGAAGACCTGCAGCGAGTCGAAGGGCCCCGTGTCGGGATGCTGGTCGGCGTCGCGGATGATCTCGCACAGGTAGCGCGCCAGGTCCTGGCTGGAGAAGGACAGGGAGCGGCGCGCCAGCTGGGAGGGCCGTGCCTGGCCCTGGGCGGAGGGCCTGCAGGGGGGGACGTCCCGACGCAGGCTGGTGGTGGTGGTGTTGGTGGAGGAGGTGGAGGCGGCGGAAGGGGGCAGCGTGGTGGAGCTGGATGTCCGGCTGAGGGGGTCCAAACCCGGCATGGAGGCGGGCGCGGGGGGCGCCTGGTGGAGCAGGTGGTGGTGCAGGTGGTGGGGAGGGGGCGGGTGGTGCAGGGCTCTGGAGCGGCAGTACTGGACCGACTGGGCCGGGCTCGGCTGGAGGGACTTCTGCAGCTCTGCCATGTCGTAGGCGTTCTGCACACAAACACAAGCAGGTGAGACAACGAGGAGGAGGAGGAAGAGGAAGAGGAGTAGGAGGAGGAAGAGGAGGAGATAGAGGAGTATGGAGAGAACTAAATATCACCCCGATTTATGCATACGTAATTCCGGATTTGTGCGTAACTTTGGAATAGTGTGTACGTAATTCTTGATTTATGTGTAATTTTGTATTTGTGCGTGCGTTAATTCTTAATTTGTACGTGGGTAATTCTTGATTTGTGCTTAACTTAGGCTTTGTGCGTAACTTAGGATTTGTGTGTAAGTAATTCTTGATTTGTACGTAATTCTTGATCTGTGCGTAATTTTTGATCTGTGCATAATTTTTGATTCATACGGAAGAGGATTAGGGCCACTGAAGAAAAAAAAAATCTCAGAATTCTGAGATTAAAAGTCAGAATTCTGAGTTTAAAAGTCAGAATTCTGAGTTTAAAAGTCAGAATTCTGAGATTAAAAG
>NC_050514.1:33250503-33252804 GCF_002922805.2 Oryzias melastigma | reverse complement strand
TTTATGTGTAATTTTGTATTTGTGCGTGCGTTAATTCTTAATTTGTACGTGGGTAATTCTTGATTTGTGCTTAACTTAGGCTTTGTGCTTAACTTAGGATTTGTGTGTAAGTAATTCTTGATCTGTGCGGAATTTTTGATCTGTGCGTAATTTTTGATTTGTGTGTAATTTTTGATTTGTGCGAAACTTAGGATTTGTATGTAATTCTTGATCTGTGCGTAATTCTTGATCTGTGCGTAATTTTTGATTTGTGCGTAATTTTTGATTTGTGTGTAATTTTTGATTTGTGCGTAATTTTTGATCTGTGCGTAATTTTTGATTCATGCGTAATTCTTGATTTGTGTGTAATTTTTGATTCATGCGTAATTCTCGATTTGTGCATAATTTTTGATTTGTGTGTAATTTTTGATTTGTGCGTAATTTTTGATCTGTGCGTAATTTTTGATTTGTGTGTAATTTTTGATTTGTGCGAAACTTAGGATTTGTATGTAATTCTTGATCTGTGCGTAATTTTTGATCTGTGCGTAATTTTTGATTTGTCCGTAATTTTTGATCTGTGCGTAATTTTTGATTTGTGTGTAATTTTTGATTCATGCGTGATTCTTGATTTGTGCGTAATTTTTGATTTGTGTGTAATTTTTGATTTGTGCGTAATTTTTGATCTGTGTGTAATTTTTGATTCATGCGTAATTCTTGATTTGTGTGTAATTTTTGATTCATGCGTAATTCTCGATTTGTGCATAATTTTTGATTTGTGTGTAATTTTTGATTTGTGCGTAATTTTTGATCTGTGCGTAATTTTTGATTTGTGTGTAATTTTTGATTCATGCGTGATTCTTGATTTGTGCGTAATTTTTGATCTGTGCGTAATTTTTGATTTGTGTGTAATTTTTGATTTGTGCGAAATTTAGGATTTGTATGTAATTCTTGAATTCTTGAAGGGGGAAGTCTGGGCATCTTTGCTTAGACTGCTGCATCCGCGACCCGGTCCCGGATGAAGCGGAGGAAGATGGATGGATGGATGGATGTAATTCTTGATCTGTGCGTAATTTTTGATTTGTGTGTAATTTAGGATTTGTGTGTAATTTAGGATTTGTGCGAAACTTAGGATTTGTGTGTACGTAATTCTTGACTTGTGCGAGCAACTCAGAATTACGTACACACAAATCAGGGTGATCCTCATTTCTCTCCACAGAGGAGGAAGAGGAGGAGGAGGGAAAGTTGTGGCCGTTTGCAGAAGAAGAACTGGACATGTAAAATGAAACGTGACGCAGGGAAACGGAAAAATGAGAAGAGAGCAGAGAAACAATCAGCTTCAACCATCGCGCTTTCTGTGAACGCTCCACCTATTTAAGCTTCCAATCAATCTCTATTTACTGTCCCTGAGAGTCTGCATGGGTGTGTGTGTGTTTGTGTGTGTGTGTGTGTGTTTGCTGAAGCCTCATCGTCTCCATCCTCTCCATCCTGCTGCACTGAGCTTTAACAAGTGCTTTTATTCTGACATCCTGCGTCCGAGAGCCAGTCACTTCAGTCCTAATGTAACCACGGCGCAGAGCGGGAAAAGCGCGGGGGAGGATGACATGATGCACATGGAGGAGGGGTGGGCGGCTTTTAAAGCTGATTATGTGACGAATGGCAAATGCTCCTCTCTCTTTTTCAGAGCGAGACTCTGGAGAAGCCACAGCGGCGTGCGATTTCACCGAAAGGGACCGAATCTTGTGGACGGTACGGAGGCGTTGCCATGGAGAGGGAAACAAACGGAGGATGTGAAGTGGTTCTGTTTTAGGAAGGTGGTTATTCAAAGCAGAAAACCACAGTCTGTTCTGGAGTTAACGTTTGGTCACTAGAACAACAACAAACATCTCAACAGAGACACAGATGAAGGACTGAGAACCAAACATGCAGACGCACAAGAACAAGATGGTTCCAGTTCAGGAGATGAGAAGATTCTAAAACTACAGTTATTGGTCAAAACTTCATTTTCTTTCACAAATTTGACAACTGAGATTCTGCTCTACATTCATTTATATTGTCGTACTTTTGTTTTTGTTTTGCTTATACTTATATGTTTGTGTTAAAGCACTTTATAAATAAAGTTTTGACAAAAATTTTTTATCAATACTGCAGGTCAATGTATTTTTGTTGGATGAATTTGAATCAGTTTACAAGTCAATGACGTAAGTTTGTAATTTTGTTTAAATACAGTCAAGGTATTCAAGTCAAGTCAAGTCAAGTAGGCTTTTATTTGTCAAATATGCTGAGTACAGGGCATACAAAGCACAGATGAAATTTCTTCCTCTC
>NC_050514.1:33240754-33244956 GCF_002922805.2 Oryzias melastigma | reverse complement strand
GGGCAGAACTAACCCATGTAATGCAAGAGAGAATATTTCAAAAAGCTACAAATATAATGGAAATTGTGTTGATTTTACAGTTGCATTTTTTTTTATCTTATCAATTCATGCTTCTGTTATGCAAACTCTGAAAGTAAAAGTAACTTAGAAAAGGTGTTTAATTATACATATTTATTGAAAATTGACCAAAGCATTTAGTCAAATTAGAAGGAAAAGTTGTCAGTTATCAAACGGTATTCTCCGATGTGTGCTGTCACACGTATCAAGAAAAAAGACAAAATTAACAAAATCAAGACTTGACAGTTCTAGCAAAAAAAAAAAAGTTTAGACAGAAATGACTGAAATTAGACCTGATTGATTCCTCAACAGGTCAAAGCTCCATCAAATGCACTTACAAACATTAACAATAACAGTGTCCAAAAAGTGATGTAGTCTAGTGTCTGATGGGAAGAGAAAATAAGCAAAAACGCCTTTTCTGCCATGATGTGTTGCAGACTCCACAGACAGGAATGTGAAGTGCCATTTCTGCATTCTCCAAAGCGACGACATCACGGTGAATCTGCAGACAAATACAAATTCATTAGTGTTAAAAAAACGTAAATTTCTTTTAATGTCACAATAAAATATAGGAAAATAACGGTTGTTTCTTTATCTTGAAATTGAGTCTTGGCGTGGACTTCTTCCTTCAAGAAAGATTTGAAGTCCAGATGCCAAGACTCAATTTTAGGATGTCACCTGGATAAATGAGAACTGGACTCAACATTGAGCTTTCATGTTGCTGTGTGCAAACCTTCAGCATTGATGCACGTGGCTTGTTTACATGTCACGTCACATGTGACGTGACAGGAAGCCTGAGCTTTGTATTGGTATGAACCAAATAAAGAATCTAAATAAAGATTGGTGGCTGTTTACACAGTCACGCTAAGTTAAGAAAAAAAATAAGACGACAATATTTTGGATAACATGCCCCGAAGTATTTTCAGAAGTATAAGAGGTCTTTAAATCTCCAGAATGAGACGATCGGTAGATGAACGTAAACGGGTTTCGTGCGAACAAAACTGCATTTCTACACACTCTCTGTGCACAACGTAAAACTCTGAGACTTTTTGTCAGTCACAAATGTTTACCCTGATATCTTAACAGCATACGTATATTATTAAAAGACGTGTTACGTCTGAAATAGCATTTACGAAATGCTAGCATAGTCTTTAGCGCTTATATTTACAAATTCCAATAAAATAAATCTTTTTTACTCACCTTTTTCTCCTTTATGATCACAGTAGCCTCATCTGGGTTATGTTAAAGCACGGAAAAAGAAACGTAAAGAGGACAATTTTGTTCGTTTCTCTCCGGTTTGCAGGAATCCGGTGTGCTGCTAGAGCTAGCTGCAGAATGTTACTCACAGGCCTCCGTAGTTCTGACTTTTAAACTCAGAATTCTGACTTTTAAACTCAGAATTCTGACTTTTAAACTCAGAATTCTGACTTTTTTCTCAGAATTCTGAAATTAAAAGTCAGAATTTTTCATGAGCTTTTTTTTTTTCAGTGGCCCTAATCCTCTTCCGTAGATTCATGCGTAATTCTTGATTTGTGCGTAATTTTTGATTTGTGCGTAATTTTTGATCTGTGCGTAATTTTTGATTTGTGTGTAATTTTTGATCTCTGCGTAATTTTTGATTTGTGCGAAACTTAGGATTTGTATGTAATTCTTGATCTGTGCGTAATTTTTTATTTGTGTGTAATTTTTGATTCATGCGTAATTCTTGATTTGAGCGTAATTTTTGATCTGTGCGTAATTTTTGATTTGTGTGTAATTTTTGATTCATGCGTGATTCTTGATTTGTGCGTTTTTTTGATCTGTGCGTAATTTTTGATTTGTGTGTAATTTTTGATTTGTGCGAAATTTAGGATTTCTATGTAATTCTTGAATTCTTGAAGGGGGAAGTCTGGGCATCTTTGCTTAGACTGCTGCACCCGCGACCCGGTCCCGGATGAAGCGGAGGAAGATGGATGGATGGATGGATGGATGGATGTAATTCTTGATCTGTGCGTAATTTTTGATTTGTGTGTAATTCTTGATTTGTGCGTAATTTTTGATTTGTGTGTAATTCTTGATTTGTGCGTAATTTTTGATTTGTGTGTAATTTAGGATTTGTGCGAAACTTAGGATTTGTGTGTACGTAATTCTTGACTTGTGCGAGCAACTAATTACGTACACACAAATCAGGGTGATCCTCATTTCTCTCCACAGAGGAGGAAGAGGAGGAGGAGGGAAAGTTGTGGCCGTTTGCAGAAGAAGAACTGGACATGTAAAATGAAACGTGACGCAGGGAAACGGAAAAATGAGAAGAGAGCAGAGAAACAATCAGCTTCAACCATCGCGCTTTCTGTGAACGCTCCACCTATTTAAGCTTCCAATCAATCTCTATTTACTGTCCCTGAGAGTCTGCATGGGTGTGTCGGTGTTTGTGTGTTTGTGTGTTTGCTGAAGCCTCATCGTCTCCATCCTCTCCATCCTGCTGCACTGAGCTTTAACAAGTGCTTTTATTCTGACATCCTGCGTCCGAGAGCCAGTCACTTCAGTCCTAATGTAACCACGGCGCAGAGCGGGAAAAGCGCGGGGGAGGATGAAATGATGCACACGGAGGAGGGGTGGGCGGCTTTTAAAGCTGATTATGTGACGAATGGCAAATGCTCCTCTCTCTTTTCCAGAGTGAGACTCTGGAGAAGCCACAGCGGCGTGGGATTTCACCGAAAGGGACCGAATCTTGTGGACGGTACGGAGGCGTTGCCATGAAGAGGGAAACAAACGGAGGATGTGAAGTGGTTCTGTTATAGGAAGGTGGTTATTCAAAGCAGAAAACCACAGTCTGTTCTGGAGTTAACGTTTCGTCACTAGAACAACAACAAACATCTCAACAGAGACACAGATGAAGGACTGAGAACCAAACATGCAGACGCACAAGAACAAGATGGTTCTAGTTCAGGAGATGAGAACATTCTAAAACTACAGTTATTGGTCAAATCTTCATTTTCTTTCACAAATTTGACAATTGAGATTCTGCTCTACATTCATTTCTATTGTCTTACTTTTGTTTTTGTTTTGCTTATACTTATATTTTTGTGTTAAAGCACTTTATAAATAAAGTTTTGACAAAAAAATATTTATCAATACTGCAGGTCAATGTATTTTTGTTGGATGAATTTGAATCAGTTTACAAGTCAATGCTGTAAGTTTGTAATTTTTCTTAAATACAGTCAAGGTATTGTATTGATTCTCACATAAAGTGTCGACAAAATACTTTTATTTTATGTTCCCTTTTTTAGAGAGCGTCTTGAATATTTGTTACAGTTTTCACCATCTGGATAAGAAAAATGTAAAGTTTTGGTGGTCCTGGTCTTCTTCAGTGTTTTATCTGCGTGTTCAAGTAGTAGCGTAACGATGACAAATAGACATATCGGCCCAATCCGAATTCTCCCCTTCTCCCTTCCCCTTAATGATTGAGAGAGTAATCATGTCGCCCTGAGAGGCGTTTTTCTTCCCGTGGGTGCTTTCTGAACCACATACGTTTACATTTAAATGTAAGGAAGGACTTTCTGTTGTAGCGTGGCCTCTTAAAAGTTATAAAACTGCTGTCGTTGTGTATATTCAAGCGCTGGAAGCTCTGCGCAAATGCTAATGCGCTAATATTCACGACGTCATCAAACCAAAGTCAAGTCTGAAATATTAGACACTATTTTTTCATCACCTTCCATTTGGAGGGATAAATGAAGAGGAAGGAAGAAGGGAAGAATTCTGATTGGGCCACAGATTGTTGGGAAAAAGTGTGAGAAGTGATGTGTGTCTCGTTACATGTTATTTTTACCAAATGTTAATGAGATGTTGTGTCTCATTCTTACGCCATTGCTGTGTTTACATCCCATAATGACCAGCTACGGTGGCCCTCTTGGTTCAGTTGTTCCACTCTGAGAGTGGAGTCTATTCAGACTGAGGAAACTCAGAGCAAACCTCCGTCTGAAACCGAAAGATGGGTCCTCGAGCGGTTCCTGGTCTTGACCAGGATCTATCTGGGTGTATTCAGACTGAACGTTTGTTCTAGATCAGGGGTCTCAAACGCAAATCAGCCGGGGGCCGCTGGAGGCGGAGTCTAGTTGAGGCCGGGCCGCATCAGGATTTTCATAAGAAAATCGCTGAGAAAACAT
>NC_050514.1:33235139-33239675 GCF_002922805.2 Oryzias melastigma | reverse complement strand
TCTGAGAGAGACATCCACAGACGGAGCTGGTAGCCCCTTCGACACGCGGCGCGGCGACAGAAACACATTTTTTGACGAGCCGCGAACAGCAAATTCCCCGCGCGGGAAATCGCATTTGGTGCTTCCTGGCTCCTCCTCCGCCCAGCTGATTGGAGGAAGGAATGAATGATATACAGAAGCACTGAATAGCCCGCCAATGTCCCGCCTCCAGAGTCATATACCTCACTGTGATTGGTTCATTCAGCTCTGCACATAACAACTGTCATTCATATCAGCCTTGCGGGCCGCACGAACAGTAATCTTTCATATGAAGACGCGGGCCGCAAATCATCATCCTGCGGGCCGCAAATGGCCCGCGGGCCGCGAGTTTGAGACCCCTGTTCTAGATTATCGGGGGGGAAATGAACTCTGGTTTACTTTAAGTGAACCGAATGTGTCAAGCCTGAATACACCGTCAGGCGTGATCATGTGAACAGCAAAAACAGGATCCTTGCACAGTGTGCGGGCTTTAGGAGGGAAAAATTCAAGAATCTGTTCAACATGCCTCACCTACTTCACCCTAACTTGTCTAAGTGTTCCCTATGACCTGTCGCCCGCAGCATACCCATAGATAAAAAGTTGCATGAACATTTTCTCTCTACAGGTTCACAAAGCGATCTACGACCTTGAGATTTCATGCAGAAAACTTGTGTTCCCTGTACAGGTTTGACCTTATATTCACCCATAAGGTGTTTTGACTTAAACGTAAATACCTAAAAAAACAAAACTCTAAAGTTGAACATACTTCCTCTTTAAAGAGACCTGTGAGGTGGTGACGCGCCGCTCACAGCATTAAATGATTCATGATGTAACCGACGAGTTTCTGCTTTATTTTGTATTTTGTTCTTCTCTTAAAAATTAACTTTTTGCTTCTATTTGCAGTTGATGAACCGTCTGAGGAGTCCGGCCGATGCTGGACTCTTGAATCTGCGTCAACGTGCAAAAACATCCAAATCTTTAGAATGACAGGTAACAAGGTGGTCAATCAACAAAACATTATCTACGATGCAAAGCCAAGAAATAGAGTCTAAGAAATGACTGGAAATGCTGCTTCCTCTCCGAGTCTGAACAGTAACTGCATGTTTTGATCAAAGCTGTGATATTATGCAAGCCCCTTAAGTAGTGTGGAGTGCACGTGGGTTAGACTGGCTGGTGGAGGGAGAAGATAAGGATTGTGCGTGGGCCTAATTAAAACACCACACACATGCAGAATTTGAGTCCAAATTGAAGTGACTTAATCCAGTGTGAAGCTGGTACCTTGTATCCACTGCCAGGCATTAAAAAAATGCAATTACAGTCTTTAGAATTAAAAGGATGCAGTTGGAAGCGTCCCCGCCTGCATTAATGCCCCGGCTTTAAAGCAGCTTAATTCTGAGTTGGACTTTAAGCCGTCTTTTGTTTGCCGGTCCAAATTTTTATTGTCCGCTCGGACCAAAACCCAGAAATCAATTTGAAGTTTTGTGTTGTTCGGATGTCACCGTCTGTTGAGTAAAACACACATAACTTTACAATTAAGGGCAGATATCCCAAAACGGACCAATGGTAAACCGTATGAAGCCACGCCCCCTGCATGTCATGAGTTCGTCAAAGATTCTCACAAATTTGAAAAAGAACTAAGTGAATTGAACCAAACCAGAAGAATGATTTGGGAAAGTATTTAAAAGATCCAGTATTACTTCTTCTTCTAAACAGCAGTGATGAAAAGCACTAAAGTTTTTAAAGCATTTGGAGAACATTTTCAGACACCAAAACTCCATCAGAAATGGGGCCCATCAAAAACAGATGTTGTTTCTCAATCAGGGATCGGGTATTTATTATTTTGACCAGCGATATATGTTTAAAACTTTTGCCTTAGTAGAAGTCTGCATATCATGAACGGATCACAACATTTTATTATATAAAATGCAGCAAAATACTTCGCTAAGTTGGTGAGTTCACAGAGTCAGACTTCTGGGATCAATAACTCTTAAAATAAAAGTTTTAAACTGACAGCAGGTTTCTTTATTGTCTCTATTACCACAAACAACAACTTACTAAAGAATTTCAGAAGAAAAAGTATCTTTTTTAATTTTATGGGAGCTTAATGGACAGATGGCAGTGCGACGGCTGTTAAGGGACCGTCTATAAAGTGCAAGTTTGGGGAAAAATAATAAATATCAAAACAGTATCAAAAATAAACTGCTGCTGAGCTGATCCTTTTTTTTACATCATCTCTTTTTTAAAATGTATTTTTTAAATTTACAATCTAGTTTATCATTTAGTTTAAGCTGGTCCTAATTTGACCTCATACACACAGTCCCTAAACTTTCTCACATAACTAATTATCTATTTTTACTAGTTAGTAATTAACTATTTTTTCTACTTGATCGCTGCACTTTTTTACTTGATTTCACAGAAGTGCTCTGATTAAGTGTTAAACGATAAATGAAGATTAATCAGATTAAACCACTGAACCGTCTAGATCTGTTTATGTAATGTTTGTACAGAACCATCAGATTGGGTCTCGTATATCATCAAAATGACTCTGAATCAAACCAAGAGGACCACGCTGTCCACATGTCCACAGGCAGCAACACGGCCCCAAGACAGCGCCAGAACTTCATTAGCTGGAAGTCGTGGACCGAAAGTTTACGCTCATCTAGAAAAACACCAGAACCGGGTTATGGTTAGAATTCTTCAAGTATAGATTTGAGTTTAATGTTGTGTTTGGGCGCCATCTTGCCAACAACCAGATCCCTTTAAAAAAAAAAAAACATTATCAGGAAATCCCTAATTATGATTTATGTTTTTATTTGACATTTAATCATCAATCAAAACATCTCAGATCTTTTAGCACAGCTTCACATGACTTTAAAACATGAAAGTGAAATGTTTCTACATTTATTCCTCAGTTTAGTACAAATATTCTCTGAATGTTTTTGCCAAAATGACTTTTAGGTTTCAGTTAACTTGTTTAAATATTTAGCACAAATATTTTAATGGATCTTTGTTAAACAATGACATCATAATGTTATCTCTACTGCATTTGACAGACAGATAACTTTATTAATCCCTCAGGGGGAATTCAGTAAAACAGCTCTCGTTTACATTGTATTTTTACAGTTTTAAAGGTTTAGTTTTAACTCTAATTCATGTTTATGTTGTATATTTGTTGTTAGGGAGATAAATTGTAGTTTACCTTCTATTTAAGCAACAGGCTAACGTTTTAAACTAACTTTGCTTCCTCTAGTGAGGAATTTCAGCTGGTATTTATGCAACGAGCTAGCTTTTTTTGGATTATATGGAATCTATGAAGGTTTGTTTTTTTCTAATTTGGATTTAAGATAAAACTTTTGCAACATGCTAACGTTTTTGGCTAATGTTGTACTAAGGTTTTTCTGGGCATATTTAGAGTTTAGCTTAATTGTAGTTTACCTTCTATTTTAGCAACAGGCTAGCTTTTTTTTCAGCCAAAAGGTTCAGCATCTTCAGTGACTACTTTCAGCAGAAGCATTCACACTAGAATCATTGCAGGTAATGCAACTTTCCCCGTTCTATTAGTTGTGAAAGCTCGAGGTCCCATCCATAAGATGCTGTATTTCAGAATCACAAACAGTTTAAAATAGTGATTCAATGTCAAACTGATGACCACAATCCCTTCATTCTTTTGTTTCCACAGGAATTGATTCGCGTCTTGACTCCTCTAATGATGTTTAATTCCTTTGTTAGAAGATCCTGGTCCACTGAACGAGCATCACTTTCCACCTCCAGACGTTATTAAACCACCGGAGTGTTTTGTGGTCAGAACTTTCAGGACCACAAATGAGTTTCTTGGGGATTAATAACTGCTGAAGTGGAAAAAGGATTAGCCTTTCCTTCGTTAACTAATGCTGTAACGGGCGCCCGTACCTGGTCTTCCTCCCCGCCTCCTTCCTCGTCGTAGTTGAGGACGTTCTCCCGGATGTCCTCCCAGCCGTCGTGATGCGCGGAGACGTGGTACACGCCCTCCTTCAGCCCCTTGTAGGACCTCCAGCGCGTGTACAGGAAGATGCCGAGCAGCAGGACTGAGGAGAACACAGAGGCGACACTTCAGCGTTTTGCCTTCACACGCTAACAAGCCAGATTCTTCAGGTAACGCTCAGAAAGGTGACCTTGAGGGAGCCGGCCTCCAGCATACCTCTACATTAAAGTGATCCAAACACGAGATGCTCTCTGGACACTGAAGCTGAGTCACTGAGTTACTGATGTGATCATTTTTGTAAAAAAATGCTGCATCTCAGAGAAATGTGAGTTTTAGTGTTGGATCAAAGTTTAGTTCACACTCTTAGAAACTGCTCTGACTGAGATCAGTTCCACCTTAACACATCCAACAACCTCATGTTCAACACAAACATCTATGGTCTGCTACAAAATACCAGAACCTTTCTTCTCAAATAAGTCATTTCTAAAGTGTCAAACTAGAACCATCTCATGTGAGGGAAAAAAACACAACTTTATTAAAACAACTGGCCACGTTCT
>NC_050514.1:33214533-33235049 GCF_002922805.2 Oryzias melastigma | reverse complement strand
TAAAGCATATTTAAAATGACTAACTTTACTCCCTTAAAACCAACGTTTTCTTAAGAGTTACAAAAAAAAAGACAACTAACAACTAAATTCTTTCAATGTAGCTAAAAGTTTTGACTATTTTAAAATTTCAAATTGATTTAAAATATTGGACATTTGGGGTCCCACAGGGGTCAGCATTGGGTCCTAAATGATTCAATATCTATATAAATGTTTAACATACCCAAAATACTGACATTCATTATTTTTGCAGGTGATACGAATACATTCTACTCTAAAGTGTGGTGAATTGGGGTTCTGTGTTCTCGTTCCGTTTATTCTTTATCAGCTATTTCTTTTTGGTGCAGTGTGATTCATGTGTTGTCCTTCTTTCCCCTTCCACTCCTGGGGAGCGGGAGAGATTCCAGGCTCGTCTGTGCTCCTGTTCTGTTCCTGGCAGTGGACCTCACCTCTGGCTCATTCCTCTCTATATACCGGTATGTTGGTTTATGTATATACACATTATATTGTTATCATGGAATATTAATGTTACTACCTGGAAAATTGGATATCACTGATATGTGCTTCAGTGATATAAACATGAATAAGATATCAACAACCATATAAAGATGCTCAAAGACTGGGAACAAAAAAAAACTTTTTGAGCAAAAAAAAAGACTAAAATAAATCAGAATTTTAAAAAACAGCAGTTTTAAGATGTAAAAATTTTAATTTAGTTGGAAGTCTCATTATAATAAAAATGTTGGCATTATCCTCAGAATTTTTTGTAAACATCTATTAAAATGTGTAAGAAAATTAGACTTTTGTAAACAGAATAGCACAATTCTATTTTCAATTCATTTACTTTCTATTTCTACTACAGAAATCTTTAAAAAAAATGTAATTCTCAGAATATTTGGACATTCAGTTTTGAATTAAAGGACTTCATCCGTGGAACTTTTTTTAAAGAATATAAACACGTATGTATATGCTTGAATAAAATAATTTCTTTTTAAAATATTTCTATCAGATCACTAAGTTTAGACTTAATTGACAAAATATTCTAAAATATGAAAGACTTTAAGGAAAAGGTTTAAAAAATTATAAATGAAAAGTTGTTGATATTCAAGTTTTTTGGATTTAACACCAACATTTTCCCCTTTAGATTTGTAATTTAAAACTGGAATATTAAAAATGAATGATAATCTTTGAATATTTATTAATTTCTGCTCCGTTCCTCCACCTTCGTCTGAGGTGTTGCGTCGGTCTAAGCTGGTACTCCTCCCCGTCAGCGCCGCCCTAAAGCGGGAGCCTAAAGCGAACCAGCTGATTCATGTCATCCCTATAGCCATACGTAGCCCGGGGCAACAGCCCCCCCCAGCCACGCGAGACAGAAACACTACAAAGGCAAGAAGCCGGTCTGATGTATGTTTTTCTGTTCCCTCCCCGCTGTGCTAATTATCTCTGTTGATATAATCCATGATTCATACTCCTGATGAAGTTCCTCTGTTCTATGCTCACTAAAACATTACAGGAACTTCTCTTCATAAGTTCTATAAAAAAACTGTTTTAAATATTTTATTGGTTCCAGTGAAAAACTTTCCTCCATCAAGTGTAAATATTGAATCAGAGCCTGAAATAACAGACTGTGCTGACCAGCAGCAGACTTTTAATCAGAGGAGATGCTGTCCTCTTTTTTTTTTTTGGCACATTTCTTGTTTTTTAACCTCATCTACTGAAGTATTGATGAAGTATCTGTGACATACTTTAATCTTTCTGTTTAGACGATCGACTTTTGAAAGTCTGGCGGGAAAGAAAGACTTTTTTTCCAACTAAAGGCTTGTGTTCTGATGAAATGTTTCTTTTGTGCTTTAGTTCAAACCAGCTTTTTTTCTCCTTTTTTTCAATCATGATCTTCATCCTTTGTGAGCAGTAGCTGGATTAAAAGGCTTCTTTTTAACCCACATGTTGTTTTTCCAACTTAAAGTTAAACAGAGTAGAATGTAGAGTTTGGTGTCGGTCAGTCTGACCTTTGATTGAACACAAAATGTTAGAGACAATCTGTCAAAAACAGGTTTCCTTTGCCAGGAACAATGTGGAAATGTTAAAAAAAAACTGAGCGTTGGGTTGAATTTTTGTCTTTTAGGGTGTATAATTTAAGGAGTTCTGCCTGGGAAAAGGGTAAAGAAGCATAAATGTAAAACAGACGACTCTCAATTCATCACGTTATCTAAGGAACGTTAGAGAGGAATGACGCATCTTAAGGGCAGTGCAGGAGCGTCTTGAGGCTCTACAGCCTTAACCCTAGAACACTATCTCCGGGGGGGGGGGGGGTCACCCAGCCAATATCCCTGGGTAAAGTCTCATATGTCCAAAGAATGGGTGCACCAAAGGTCAAGTCTCCAGTATCATTTTTTTTTTTTTAAGATTGTTTTTCTTCTCAAATTCCTAATTTTCCGTAATTTTCAAGCTTGTTTTTAGGATCTTCCTATGTCTTTCTTTTCCACTTTGTTACATAAACCACAGTTTAAAATAAAAGGAAATTAATCTAATCATCATGTGTTATGTTTTGATCTATTTTTTCTGACAAAAGCATTTAATTGTGTATATTAGATCAGGTAAAAATTACCAAGCAAGTGTTTTAGGGTTAAGGGATGTCATGAAAATGGAACGCACCATTTTTCTGCGTGTGGTAAGTGTATTGTGAAGTATTTGTAAGGATAATGAAAGTTTACCCACACTTAGACTACAAATGCCACCACGCGACAACGTAAATGCTAGTTTTTCAGGTGGTCGTGCAGATTTGTAATTGAGAGGCACACCACATGTCAAAAACCATAGAGGGTTTAAGAATAAAATGTAATTTTACTGCGACCAGACTACATTTTTGACATTGGTCATTTAGAGGTTTCGCCTCGACAGTCCAGAGACAGCCGAGTGGCAAAAAGTAAGCAGCGAGATAATTCACGGAAAGGAGAGTCTTCCAGGTTCCCAAAAATCGTCTGATGATCGTTCGATTTCACAACACATTCTTATACCCAAGTCGCCACATTTTGATGTTTGGTTAAAGACCATCCACGTCAGAAACTGAGGTTTTGGTTGACCCCAACTCGTCGTTTTTTGACCTGCTGGCAGTTCCAATTAAACCTTAACCCGGTACCGGATGTGGATCAGTACCGGTTCCGGATGCGGACCAGGCTAGAGTTTGGCCAGGGGTCTGTAACCTTTTTAGTTAAAAGAGCCATTTTGGCCAGTTTCTTCCTGACCATAACTGAGAAAGAGCCCCTTTTAACATTTAAAAATATGCTTTTTTATGCTTTTGTAACTATTAAGCCATTTATTTATAAAATGTAGCTTTGAAATATTTACAAAACAGTAATATTTTCTATTTACTACAAATGTAACTTCTTTTATTTTGACAGCAGCTTGTTCAAGTTCCTTTCAAAATAAAATACTCCCTGATTTAAATAAGATCCTCCCGATGCAGCAGATTTACTTGAAATAAAAATGTGAGACAGTCAAACATGGGAATGTGTTATCATTATGTGTGGTGAGGCATTATTACTTTTCTTTTTTTATGATCAAATATAAACGTTGGTGTTGAATCCAATTATCAAAAAAATGTCTCTTAAATGTAAATCCATGTAAATTAGTATTCAGATTACACATTTACTATATTAGTACTCAGCTGTCTGAAATGCTAAAAACCTAAACTAAATAAAATATATTAACCAAAACTATAAAAAATATAATTTATTCAATTTGTTTGTATTTCTCAGAGAGCCACAATGGAAGGACGACAGAGCCGCATGTGGCTCCAGAGCCTCAGGTTGCAGACTATCGGGTCAGTGTACTGGTACCGGACGCGTCCCAAGGTTTGGTCAGTGTCCGGTACCACAAACGGCTGGAGCCCTGATTTAATTGTATCAGCCAGCAGGGCCTGGCTTCATTAAATTCACCCACATGGAACGGTGGGCGGAGCTTCAGGAATCGAGTCGTTTTACTTCCAGGTAGGAAAAAACTCACAAAAAACAACTAATATTTTATGAATAATTAGTTTTTTAGTGTTCCAGAGGTAATATATGACCGTATATGTGGATAAAGTTCACTCTGAAAGGTTTAAGAAAATCATGGAAAAAGTAGAAATGACATTAAAAAAAACAGATTTTCAGAGCAGGAGACTTTCAGACCATGTCAGACACCAAGAACTATGAGAAAGATTTTATTTTTCAAACCCAAAATACATGAATGCATTTTAAAAACCAACTGGAACTGTTCCCTTCCTCATTGACTTTTACGTCCGATAAAATCTCTGCAATGAAAAGCAATTACGCTCGTGTGACTGACAGGCTTTGCCGGCGAAGAACAAGTTTCAGATTGTCGCCACTGCAGGCGGCTCTGCAGAGTCCGACTCCAAATTGCATTAGGAGAGTCGCAACAATGCGGCGGGCAGCAGGAAGGAAAGCCAATTAGCCGTCTGACAGGAGCGGTTAGGACTAATTAAAAAATGTATGTGAGGGAAGATGTGTAGGACGAGGGGAGCTGTGGACAGCTCTCACATTAATGCACGTTAAAGCCGGTCGGCTCGCTTGTCTCGCCGCGGCGTGGCCGCAACCTTTTCAAACGTCCAACAAACTCGCCGCTCCTGTCACCTCTCGCCTCAGCATTTACCTCGCCGGTGACACCATCCAGCTCGACGCCGACTTCCTCCTCATTCAGACGAGTCGACGGTCTCACTGTCCCACCAAACTGAGAGGATGAACGCCGCAAAAGTTTCATGATTTATTGTCATTAACCGGCTGAACGAGACAGTCAGTCCGTCCGTATCTCCAAATCAAATCTGTTTGCAGATTCTCTCCAGAAAGACACAGTTAATCACATCTGAGAGACGATTTCAACTGGAAGCATTATTAATATTCAGGCTGTTCAAATCCTATTAATCTGAGCTCAATCTGCACCATGAAATCCAAAGATCTGACACAACTCAAGGGAGATGCTTTTCCTCACTTCTCATTTAAATCTGGGTCTATTTTTGCCTTTTTGGGGTTTTTTTGTAGCTAAATCTCAGCATCCGCTCCACCAGGTTAACCTCCCCGCTGAAGGTGCCCAAACTTACACCAAATTGATAACATCCCATTAAAGCGCCCGCCTTCTGACGACTCTGTACGAGTAAATCCATCCAGCCAGAAAGCAGCGGCACACCAAGAGAGGAAAATCAATATTCATTTACTGTCAACTTGTCCCCTTTCAACACAAGCTCCGAGTCTGGCAGATTTATGAGAAGAAATTGTTTCAAGAGGCAGCTTCTTTTTTTTGAGTGCCAATCTGTCTTTGAATGGCCAGAAGTTTGGTGGGGGGGTGAAACAGACCCTGAAAAAGAGACTGTTGCTTCTGCAGAGCTAATTGGTCGACCTGCTGGTACTGACAAGTCAGCGACCTGTCCAGAGTGTATCCCACCTTCTCCCAACAGTAACCGGGACAATCTCCGGCAACTCATGGCTGCTCACATTGAGCAGCCATGTTGGATTTGTTTTTTTTTTACCCTTTGATGGAGTCACTGAGAACGTCACGTGTCCAAAGCTGTCGGGACGCCATGCCTGAGGCCTAAATTGCGCCACAGGACCTCAGATTGCGTCTGTACACAGACTTAACAATGAAACTTGACGCCCCTGCCGTGTAAACTGCGTCCGGTGTGAATACAGCATAAGACATTTCTCCTCTTTTAAAGGGTAACCAAACCCTAAATCAACAGTTTTTTGATAAATTAAAGTAAAATGGTTTAATTGTTGAAAATAGCCATCGGTGTGCTGCCCCCTACAGGTTGAAATGAGTAATTAAAGTTGAATTTTGTGATTGGTCAAACAATGTAAGTTTCAGAAGCCTGACCTCCTTCTTGCTGTACAGAAGTTCACAGGATGTACAGAAAAAATTGAATACTGTCTGTGAGGACGCCGTCTCTGAATCAATAACCTGCGCGAGGGACAAAAACAGAGTCCAACAACCGCCGGAGCGAATAACCTGCACATGTGAAGAGCAGCGCTGCTCGGTTCACAGGGAGGAGTCTCTCCTCTCTGCTTTGTGCCGCTCCGGCCGGCTGAGCTGAGCGTGAAGAAGCGGCAGCAGCCGGCTCCGTGGGGAGGAGAGCGGGAAAAGCTGGAGGTCACGGTGTACAAGATGAATCTGCTCTGTGGAAAGTCCCTCCAGAGGGCCAACACAGAAATGGAGAATGTGATCAGAGTGCCTGACAGTGTGTGTCTTTTCTGTGAGCCAAAAAAAGGATTATGTGTTTATTTGTTTACAGAGTCTCTGAGGTCCCGGCTGTCTTTGGAGAAGTTTCTTCTCTTTTCATCTCTGCCAGCTCCATTTAACCCGTCTTACCCTCTTCAGGATATGACTTACTGAACCCAGAAAACATCACCTAGTTCACGTGAGTCAAAGTCAAGGCCCGGGGGCCGGATCCGGCCCTCCAGATATTTTTATTTTGTTATTATTGACCCGATGTTATCTTGTGCTCATTTCTAACTTGTATAATTTTGACCAAATATATTTTTATGGAGAGTAAAATGTTGAAAGTGTTTTGAGGTTTAAGTTTATTTATTCTGTAATAATTATTCGTCCTGTTTTTATTATTCATAATTTATTAATAGGTTACGGCTTCAAAGTTTTAAAAATTGGGATTCTGCTAGCTTTTTGGACTATTTTGACATTTACTAAGATTTTTTAAGCTATTTTGGAGTTAAGCTAATTTTTCAACAGCATGCTAGCTTTTTTTTGGCTAATTTAGACTTTTTACAGTTTTATGATATTTTGAAGTATATATATATATATATATATTATATATTATAAGTTATATTAAAAGTTTTTATATTTTTTATATATATTTTTTAGCTGCTTTGGCTAACGTAATTTTTTTTGTTTTGTTTTTTAGGCTAATTTGGTATTTTGCTAATATTTTATTTGGCTATGAGCTTCAGTTTTTCAGCAATTAGCTTTAGCACTTTTAGCTATCAATTTCAGCATCTTCAGCGGCCAAATTCAGCTTCCAGCATTCACACCAGCATTATCTCAGGTAATGCTATATATCTAGTTCATAATTATGTTAAAAAATTACGGTTTTAAGGTTTTAAAAATGTCGTTTTAGAGTGTTCAATAAATGTTTATCCTGTTCATTCCGTGACCTAAGGTGTGTTTTGGATTTTGGCCCCTTGTGTGATTGAGTTTGACCCCCCTGATCTAGATGAACAAGTATTTAACCATTTTGGCAAACATTCCGACTAATTATAGTAACTTGGTTTATTAGCTGAAGAAAATCCTGCAGATTTATGTGAAACTCTGTCCTGCTTCAAAGTGTGATGATGCTCTGGGAGGTCGGCCGATGAACATCCAAGGTGCCTCCAGCAATTCAGATGATCCTAACTGTGTGTGTGTGTGTGATGGGATTTCCCATCAGAAAATCAATATCCAAGCTGCCCTGCAATAAGATCTTTGTCATGTGATCATGGTATGGATTTTTACCCCATCAAACTCTAATTCTGTTCACTGCAGCTCCTATGAACCTGATCTCTCACCACTTATTCTTCCAAAAGCTCTTCGTCCCTTTACCTTAAGTCATCATCGATATGCAGATCACCAGAATCCTCTCTGAATGCTGTTTTATCATCACTCCCTGGTCTTTCTTTCTGCATCTATCTTGAAACTCATAAAAGTGTCTTTGTTTTATGGAGTCAAATCAGGATTATCTTCAGTGAACAAAACATTGTAATTTTGAAAAAGAATGCAAAAAAAAAACTTAAAAACATGTATCCAGTGATCAAACAGGAAGTACCCGCCGTTTCCCACAGGCCAAAATCCCATAGACTTCAATAGAGAAATAAACAGCTGTTACTCAGTCATTCTATGGATCAGAATAGCAGTTCTTGCTCCGATAACCTTTTTTAACAGACTGTTTTTTCCGGAGTACAAATCACAGATTTTTTCATGGTTTAGCCAGGGGTGCGACTTATACTCGGCAGCAACTTCATATTTTTTTTCTGCAGTGTAAGTAAGTCAAGGAAAAATGGGCCAATCAAATTCCTCAATAAAAGTGGGTGGAGCCTGTTGTCCCAAAGTCAACCGTACAAAATGTTTGATTGACAGATTCAATGTAGCTCGTTTTCAGCGAAAGGGGTGTGGCCTCCCAACAAACTCACTCCGGATTGGTGAGAGTGGTTGCCATAGAAACGATGACTCGGACGAGTCAGACCACTGATTACTGACCATTTCTGGTTCCAAAATTGTGGCACACGTGTCAACAGGCGTGTTTGAGATCATGCTGATCATTGCAGTGCATGTTGGGTAATTTTTGCTCTGACGCCACATGTCAACCATCATGAAAATATTGGAGGAAACGGGCGGATGCAAGGCGGCTATCGAGGCGAGTGAAGCTGGAAATCTGGCACTGCGCTGGCTGCAAGCTGCCTTGATGACTACAAAACAATGCATTGTGGGAAACGGTGTCCTGACAGTTCTTGTACATGATGCTGATCAGAAATCATTGGCGGTAAATAAAGGAAATCTGTGTATTTTTTTAACTCTTTCTGGAAAGTAGTGAATCGCTAATGAAAAAATAAACAATATTTCAAATTATCTTTTTATACGTGTTTTATTTTTGCCGTTAAATGTTAATTTTATTTACATCTCTGTGCCAGTGCACATTAAATTAACCCCCCCCCCCAAAAAAAAAAAAAAAAATTAACCCAGCATCTTTTGTCTCCTGACAGATGTCAATAATAATATAAAAGACGAAATAGTAAAGATCATACTAAAGGGGAGAAGAGGCATTTTAAAATTCAACCACATGTTAAGAACACCAACTCGATGCTCTCGTTCAGTCCCGCTGTCCTACCACCACATAAAACGAGGATCATTTCTGAAAATGAAAAGTCTGAAATTCATTTGAGGACTAAAGTGGAGAGGAAGAAAAACAAAACAACAAAATAGGAGCTTATAGTTATGTTTTAAAGTTTTCAGATTCTCTGCAAAAATTACATATATTTGTGTTCAAATTTCTTTTTTCACATTTTCTTTATTTCTTTCAAATTTACAATATGTACTTTTGAGTTTAAAAATGTTCTCAAAATTTAATTATTTGATCTAAATTACAATCTTTATAGACTTTATGCTGATTCTGTCTTAATCCAATAAAATTTCCACATAAAAAACCAAAACTACGAGTTGACCGATCAAAGCTGTGATAAAACCCTCAGATGGAACATTTCGATGAACTCAAAGAAAACTCCCGCTGGTAAACGTAGAAGAACAGACATGTCTCTGTTCATATCCAACAACAAAACTGTTTCCAACTTTTTAAAATTAAATGATAAAAATCAAGACGGATTAAAAGTAACAGTAAAAAATAGATGAGAATTTTAAGAAATGACGTTATCTTCTGCTGATATGAACTGATACAGGTGAGTGGGGTTTTATTAAAGAATAATTAGATTTAACAGCAGCTTTCCTTTATTAACCTGTCTTACGTTTCACCCCGGAGGATTTGTCCTTTGTGGAAGATCAAGAGGAATGAAAAGGTAAAGGTGACAAAAATGTCACAATGATTGAATTAGAGTTTTACCAATTGATGAAGTCCTTTAAATTAAAGTATAAATGTTATTTTTAATCAAAAACCAGCTCGTTTGTTGTAATGACAGTGATGTTTGATGAATTGCAGCTTTTTCCTGAACTTGAATCCATATAAAGTTTTATTTTGTTTGGAGCAGAATGTCAAAGTAAATCCTTTAAATGAACAAAGATCAAATAAAACTCCTCAAAACATCACAAACATAAAACATTTAAAATATCTGTAGGAGGGATTCTTTTCATACTTCAATTAAAACAAATATTTTCCACCAAATATTTGTTTTTACTGTTGCTGACAAGAAACCACAAATCTGAAGGTTGGTTTTCTTTCTAAAACAAAGTGACGTTTATTTTATTCTACATTAAATATTAAAAATCAAAAAGGAAATTCACAAATTTCAATTTTTATACTTTAATCATTTCAAAATTCCTTTTAAAGTCTCACTCCGATCAACTTTTGACCCATTTTCAAAGCATCCCCGCAGTTTTTCCTATTTATAATTATGTTGTTTTCAGCCGAAATCAAAAAAGTCGATTTCTACGACATAGTTTCTGCAGAGCAGCAGTTCTTTAGAGGACAATTGGAGTGGGGTAGCCCCGCCCCCCTTCCCCTCCCCTTTAATGAGAGTCCGGCAGTGGATTTTTGGTCCACCCTGCATATTCTCTGCATTAGAAATAAGTCATTTTTACATCTACAGTTTCTGTCTGCTCCTAAATACATATTAATGCTGTTTTAAGGTTAATTTTATTTCTATATGTTTGATTCCATTTTTACTATTAACTCTTAACATTTTTATCCTTCTCTCATTATCAAAAGGATCAAAAGTTTGTTTTTGAAACCTATCCGGAAATAAAGCTTCACAAGATGCTCAACCCGAGCACGACTCCGATTAAAAGACAACTTTAGTGTTTTATAATAATTAGAGGGCTGCACGGTGGTGCAGTGGTTAGCGCTCTTGCCTCACAGCGAGAAGGCCCCGGTTCGAATCCCGGCTGGGACCTTTCTGTGTGGAGTTTGCATGTTCTCCCCGTGCATGCGTGGGTTTTCATCAGGGACTCCGGCTTCCTCCCACCGTCCAAAAACATGCTTCGTAGGTTAATTGGTGACTCTAAATTGCCCCTAGGTGTGAATGTGAGAGTGAATGTGTGTGTGATTGAGGCCCTGTGACAGACTGGCGACCTGTCCGGGGAGAAGCCCGCCTTCGCCCATCAGTTGCCAGGATAGGCTCCGGCACCCCGCGACCCTGGAAGGGACGGAGCGGCCAAGAAGATGGATGGATGGATAATAATTAGAAACATAAATATACAATTTATTCTCATCATTTAACATTTACGGCTTTTTCACAGTAAATTTACAACTTTTACGTAGTAAACTTGTAAGAAAAAAGTCATAACTCAAAAATATACAATTTTATTCTCATAATTTCACATTTACGACTCTTTCCTCATAAATCCAATAGATTAGAGTCATAAATTTGTGAGAAAAAAAGTCCTAACTTTAGCCTATGACTTTAAAAATCATAAATATACAATTTTGTTCACATAATTTAACTGTTATGACTATTTTCTCATAAATTTACTGTATTTAGAGTGATATATTTGTCAGAAAAAAGGTCATAAGTTTAGCCTATGACTCTTAAAGTGATAAATATACTATTTTATTCTCATAATTTAACTGTTATGAATTTATTTCTCATAAATTTACGAGATTTAGTTATAATTTGAAAAAACATGTTTTGTTTGTAAACTGGCTCTAATACTCCGTTGTACAGAACAAATTTAAACCTTTTTGTCCTCTATAAATATGTTCTCTTATTGTGAAGGTTTGTTTGTGTTTCTTCTGATCTTGATTTAATTGGTAGAAAAGTCGTTTCGACTTCTCTTTCTGAACATTTTAATTATGTCAATTTGATATATTTTTAGTTTCTATTCTTTCTGTTGAGCCATGTTTGGCTTAAAAAGAGAAAAATTGCTGCTTTTAGTAAGACCATGCTAAAACTAAACGCTTGTTTTAGTGCGATCGCCTTAAAGAAAACTCAATAAATCAGCGTAGAGAACGTCTGTATCCCAGAATCCTCCATCTGGTAAAGATACGGCTCACGGGATATCAGCTGTGCTCTCCTCAAACTGCAGCTGTGTTATCCACACATCCAGACCACACCCAGGGACATTTGGAGAATGTAAGAAAGTTTCAGCAGATGCAGGACAAATCATGAGGGTTTTTCTGAAGGTTTTCAACCAAATGTGCTCATCAACAAACTCACATTTGAAGGAAACTTGCAAGAAATATTTATTACAGCTCCAGGAAATCTCCAGCAAGCGCACGGCCGTGAGTCACATATGGAAACCGGTAATTTATGCAGCATGGGTGCAAAACCACGCAAGCGCCGATGTCTTCGGAGGGTTCTGCAGCGACCTCATTGATCTGGGAGGTTTGGAGATGTGCGGTTTGGACATTGATTTCAAGAAAATATAACATAAGAAGCTGTGAAAACTGAGCAGAGAGCGGAGTTGTCTCAGAATAACGTCAGCACTTCTGTTCTGTCCAAAGCATGTTTAACAGAGCTCCAGATCAATTATGCACCAGTGTGGTATGGAGCGTGGAAGAGTAAAAAATAACCCTAAATAAATAAAGTTTTCTCTCTTTTCCTGACTGAGGGGGATAAAGAGGAGGGTGAGGAACGCGGACTTTAAAAGAAAACTATTTTCAATTTTTCAGCAGGAGCAAAGAGGGACTTTAGTTTTGGAGGCAAGTTCTGGTTCCTGAAGAGATTCAATGTTAGAACCAGAACAATCATGCAGAGCACCAACAGTAAAACTGTAGAAGGTACAGTTACAGGAAAAAGCTGCACTTCATGAATTTCTTCACTGCTAAACCCAATTTATTTGTTGGCACACATAATTTTTCGCCTTTTTAGATCTGTGGCACTTTTTTATTTTACATTTTTTTCATAAAAATCATTTAAATGAGTAAAATTAAAGTGGATCTATGTGTTAGATCTCTAAGAAAGAATTGTAACAGGGAGGATTCTTTTGTTGCACGCTCCTATATTGTTGCATCTCAAAATGTTCCCGTTTGTGTGCAGATTCGCTCTGCTTCACCTTCAAAATCTGCTTGTGAACTCAGGAAAAATCCTGGAATGAATGAAAATGTGAAGCTACATTTTCTCCAAGTCGATCTCGCCGCAGCGCAAACCTTTCGTCTTTGAGACATCTTGATAGTTTTCACACACAGTCGAACCTGATTTCCCATTTGGGTTGTATTTGTGGTGTCCACCCCCCCACCCCCCTCCACACTTTGTCATTTGCATAGAAGAAGCAGAGTTTGCATCACAAATAAACGGACGTGTCTGTGGAATAGCAAAGAGGAGATGTAGTCTTTAAACACCCACGCTTGAGTTTTTGGCGTTTTTAACATTGTAACTCTTGAAGCAGACGAAACAACTTTTGAAAAAGATCTTATTTGTCAAGTTCACAAGCTTCCTGCTGTGCTCTATTCCGATACATCCACTTGCAGACGACTAGATCCATGAACGTCTTCGTCTTTTTGAGCTGGTCAAACTGTACAGTTGGATAGTTCCAATATTGTTCGCCGTTTTTGTTGCGCTGCTAAAATAAGGTTAGGGGTGTGAAGGGCTGTAAGCCAGCAGGAAAGTGGGTAAACCAGGCATGTCCAAAGTCCGGCTCCTTTCATAAAATCAATCATCTGCGGGCTCAAGCATTTTCTAGTAACAGTGTGCACGACTTCTTGATTGTGATTGGCTAAATTGGGTCTTAAGCTGTTGTGAATATGCTTTTGTGACCTTTTTGTAACATTTTCTACTAAAGTTTTTGCAATAAAAGATCTTTGTAAAAAGAATGAAGTTGTATTATCTTATTCAAATAAAAAATATAGCATCTGAAAATTTCATATAATAAAAAATATTGTTGAAACCAGTTTAAATATGGTTTATGTTTTACAATTATGTAGGGATTACAGCGTCATTAATGATGTTCTAACAACAGTCTTTCATAGTCTTTGTGAAATCCTTTGTATTAAATGAAGTAGAGCTGCCACAAACGATTATTTTAATAGTCGACTAACCACAGATTACTTTTTCAGATTAGTCGACTAATACAAAGTGGATGTAAAACACACATCAGTAGCTTTAAATGAACTAAAAACTAGATACATAGCATTACCTGTGATAATGGTAGTGTGAATGCTGTAAGATGAATTAGGTCGCTGAAGATGCTGAAATTGATAGCTGAAAATGCTGAAGATGATAGCCAGCTAAAATATTAGTTAAATGCCAAATTAGTTTAAAAAACTGAAAAAAGCTGAAGTTAGCCAAAACAGCTAGCTTGTAGCTGAAATATTAGCTAAACTCCAAATAAACCTAACAAATGCCAAAATAGTCCAAAAGGCTAGGAGAATGTCATTATAACTTTCAACTTTACTACACTCTGACTCCATATAATATAAAGTAACGACTAATCGACTAGTAAATTAGTCGATTAGTCGTTAATTAGCTGACCAATCATGGCAGCCCTAATGTGAAGCAGCTCTCTCTTAGGACTCTCCATGCTGCCGTTTTCAGAAGCACTTTCCCTCATTTGAATTGTTTTTATCTGATTTGAAGGCATCACTTTTCACCTTCTGTGAGATCTGAGCATGGAGATGTTTCCTCTTCAGTCATCAATGTCAGCCTCAGATCTGTGGTTAAAATGCTGGAATGAACCTCAGAGGCAACAATTCCTGAACATTATCAGGAGCTGACATTGTGTCATCCAGCTCCTCTGTAGACATTTTTAGTGTAGACATTCTTGATAAGCAGATAGGTGATGGAGGTACAAAAGGAGCGAATGCAGTGCCTGTTAACAACAGAAGGTGTCATACTGATCATGCTGGAAAGCTGATTACATGAGGTCTGAACTCTGGAGAGCATCCTACAGGAGAGAATGTTGCATAAATGCATACAGGAGAAGAGAGCTCAGAGTTTCACAACACACCGTCCTCATCTTCATTCAGGACGTCTCCAGATCGTTTCTGGACTGACTGTAACTCACAGGGACTGAAGTGTATCAGGACACCTGGTAGCTGTTTCCTTCTGCTGGGTTTATTGTTGGTCATGTTCTGTTCTCAGGTTTGGGTTTTCTCAGTCTCACCAGGCTTTGTTTAAGAGTTGTCTGATTCTCACTCAGTTTGTTTGTTGAAGTTGGTTGTTTGCAGGTCATCTCATGGTTTCTTAAATAGGGTGGTCGTAGTTAAAGGTGTAAGTTCAGCTGCGATCTAAAACATTTTGACAGATTTATGAGTGCCGTTAACTACAGAAGACCAGTTGGAGGTCAGTAAACACAACTAGCACTCACACTTGAGGTGCACCATATTATTAGGTGGATTTTATGATTTAAAATAAAAAAATAAGTGGATTTTATGGTTTAAAAATATCATTGAGGGTCATTTAATTAGCTCTGATTTCTCTTTTGTTAGTTAAGTTTATGTATTTCTGTCTGAGATCCACCACAAACAGTAAAATAAACCTTTTTTTGCTACAATTGTCCTACATTGAGATGATTATATGTAAATCAAGGTGTCTTTTATTTTGAAGGAAGTCATGTGAACCTATTCATACCAGCTGATATTTAAAAAGAAATAAAAGTTTCTCTTAATTTTTCTGTTTTATTTATTATAATAGTAACATTTGCATAAATACAAAGGTGTGTGTTTGTTTTCCCTAAAGGGTAAAGTAAGAGTTCATGGCTTCTACTGGCGTGTGGTCAGTTAGAAATCAGCCCGAACGTCTCTTCAAGGGTCAAAGTCTCTTTAAGGGTCTAGTTTATTACAGTTTTCTTATCCAGCTACAAGTCAAGTTTCATGGATTCTGTCTCTTATTCTCCTTAAGTTTATTAAAAATGTTGATAACGCTACAAGAAAAGTTTGTTGCTTTGATAGTAAAGAAAGAAACTAGCTACTTAAAAAAATGTGATTTAATTAGCGGGTATTGAATCTAATGCATTGTACGGGAACACCTAAGTAAGTCACGGAAAAATAATCTTATAAAGTTCTTACAAGTGTTTTCAAGTTAAATTTAAGTCTTTTTAAAGTCATACATTTCAAAAATTAAGACAAATTTCTCAGTCTATTCTCCATTTATACATTATTTCACTTTTTATTAATTTAGTTCTATGATGAAAACTGAGCTTCTTTTCTTATTGCTCTTCTTTTTTCAAACCGGTGGTAGACATTCAGTGTATTGGTGCATAACAACTGGTTCTCCCGCTGTTTACTTGCTTCATTTTATTAAAATATTTGTGATTAAAAAATTTGAATTTTAACATGAAATGTGACAAACAGAGATGTTACCAGCAGCACCATGTTTAAGGCTCAGGTATCAAAATGTAAGACTTTTTTAAGGCTTTTTAAGGTATTGTTGTCAAATTCAAAAATTCAATGCTTTTAAGACATTTTAAGACCCTGTTTTTAGTATTTTGTATAAGTCATTATTCCACATGACGAGTGACTAATTCAGGTATAATGTCTAATACTTGTTAACTTATCATCGAAAACAAGTGGCAGTGTTTAATGTTTATTGTGGGAGTTATGTTCTATAAATGATATTTGATGGAAAACATCTTTAGTTTTTACAATATTGTAGATATTTTAAGGCTGTAAAACTCCTCCCTACACATTTTTCTGAGACAGCAACATGTTCACATTTTTTTCTCTTGTTTAAACTCTCAAAGTTCAAACCTTCATTGAAAAACATGTCCAGTTTTATACAATGAAATCACAGATCTGATCATGATCAAATATTTATGTAAATTTGCCAAACTGAACACATACGGCACAGAGAAGATTTACTGACTGTATGCAGAAAATCAACACAACGCACTGTAATAACAAAAAAAGTGCAAAATTGCACTTAAAAAAATCCACAAAACATTAAGATCATGAAAGATAAACCGCAATATAGTGAAAAACAACATTATCTACTAATATATATGAAAAAATTAAGACAATCCAAACATTTATTATGTAAATCAAGATGACATTAATTTTTGTATTGTGTTTTTAAGCAGACCCTTAGACTTCACACTAATCTGTTATTACTCAGGAAACAAAGTAATGACTGGTAACTATTTATTTGTACCCGCCTGAAGCTGTTCTCTTATTTTACCAATAAGTGATTAACTATTAGGCAGTTTTTCATTTGTTTCTCACTGGCTAAACAGCATTTTGTAGCTTATTCTAAAGTACATAATGAACACTACAAAAATTGAATCTTATTCTCTCAAGAAAAATCCTCTTTTTCTGTCTTATCGAGAAAGTTTTTCAATCGCAGAACAATCTCAGCTTAAGAAGCTAAGTCTTAGTGAGCAGACTTTTTTCTTAAATATGAATTTTGGTCAGATCATTTTTATTCCCCAACTGGCATTTAAAGAATATTTGTCAAATTTTACAAAATCTTGGCAGTTTTTGCAGTGAAAATGCATTTTACTTTTAAATGTATAATATATTTTAATGATTTATTCAATCTGGGCAAAATGACTTGTGCAAAATGGACTAAGACATGAAGTTATACCAACAAATGCCTCCTAAATCTCCCCTCTGAAAAACCTCCATCCTTTTTATAACCACACTGAGAGGCAGTGTTGACCTCACAGCCAGAAAGCCTCTGAAACGGGCTGTCACACAGTGGAAGTATGCGCAGAGGTCAGAGGAATCAATATTCAAAATCTTTTTTGAAATGGACATGATGTTCTGAGCAACAAAGATGAAAAGATCTGCCCATGCTGGAAAAAGCAACTGTGAGGGGAATGGAGGATTCATCGCCGCCCTTGGTCAAAGGTCACGTCCTTCTCTGTGCCGGCGGCATGAATGCTAAGAAGCTCACTCCGATTTCAGAAAAACAAGAACTGCTTCAAGACAATGTCTCCAATTATGCCACAGCTACAAATCCTCCCATGTGTACAAAAAACATACACTTTTTTATTATTTTTATTTTTCTAGTCATTCTGTCCCAGTATCTCTTAAAGAGTAAAAGTGTTTCAACCTAAAAAAAAATGTAGTGCTATCAAGGCTATCAAGGGACACATTTTTTTAAAGAGGAATCTTGATACAAAAAACTGGAAAGTTAATTTTGTGATTTTCTGACCAATTGCTGATGCTGCAACCAGTGACTCTGCCCCTCCCACATTCAGATGAAGCAGGGTTATAAGCATGTTTTATTGCAGCCAGGGTTGCCAGACTGCTTGCTAAGCATAGATTTGACCAAAAATTACCAATAAAGATGTCTATATTCGACAAAAAGTTGAACGTTGAAAAAGATCGCGGGCCGAACAGGATGAACATTTATTGAACACTCTAAAACTACATTTTTTCAACATAATTGTGAAATAGATATATAGCATTACCTGCGATAATGCTAGTGTGAAATCTGTAACCTGAATTTGGCCGCGGATGATGCTGATAGCTGAAGATGCCTAAACTGATAGCTGAAAACGCTGAAGCTGATAGCCAGCTAAAATATTAGCGAAATGTCAAATTCACCTAAAAAAAACAACAAAAAACAACTTGTAAATATTAGCCTAACTCCAAAACAGCCTAAAATAACTTTTAAAAAAGCCTAAATTAGCCAAACCAGCTAGCATGTAGCTGAAATATCAGCTGAGCTCCAAAACAGCCTAAAAAATCTCAATAAATGACAAAATAGTCCAAAAAGCTAGCAGAAGGCTAATTTTTTTAAAACTTTATAACCTTACTGTTTTAACATAATCATGAATAATAAAAAGGGAGGAATATTATTCAGAAAAAAACAACTTAAACCTTAAATAACTTTCAATATTTTAGTCTCCATAAAAATATATTTTATCAAAATTATACAAGTTAGAAATGAGCACAAGATAATAATGGGCCATTAATAACAATAAAATAAAACAATCTGGAGGGCCGGATCCGGCCCCCGGGCCTGGACTGTAACGCGTGAATCAGACAATTCACATATTTACAATTTTTTAAATGTAAAATTACAATATTTATAATTTATTCTAATGAAAATTTAACCCTTGTTACCATTTTTTCTGTTTATTTGGTCCATTTATGCACTTAGATTGTAACTTTTTCTTTATTAGTCATGAATATTTTAAATCATGGATATTTTCTACAGAGTCGGTAGGATTTACGTTTCTTTGAGCTGTAAACTGCCTGATCTGGCAACTTGTTGTTGTAATTTGATAATTTTTTCAATTGAAACAAAAAGCTCACCTGTTCCTGCTTCTTCAGACTTAAATGTATGTTTATCCAGGTGTCATATCCGGTTATTGTGTAGTACACTGTATGAAAACTTTATTTATTTATTTTTTAAGACAAGTTTTAAAAAGAACAATAGAGAAGCCACTCATGGAGTTGGCAGTGGAAGCACGTCAGCGTTTGAGCCACAAACGCAGGCAGGTTGAGCTCCTGAAGGACACAAAGTAAACAAACCGAGTCTTGTTAAGCGCGATATTGATGAATGAGGTCTGCAGCAGGATCCAAATAGCCTGACATTATACTTGCAGGGGAATTTAAATGTCATTTCATGTTACACGCTTGACCAGCTAATTAGCTAACAAGCTCACCAAGGGACAAAGGCGTGCCAATTCCCAGAGGAGGGAAGGAACACGACAAGACTTGTGTTGATGCTGGAGACATTGGCAGCAAAACAAATGCAGGAGGCCGCTTTCACACCAGCTGCATGTCTAACTGTGGTCACACCAGACCCACTGAGCGGCAGAAACCTGGAGGAACACACGTGTGAATAATGATTTTCATTTTAAAGAGTTTACAGGGGCTATATCATTCTCTTCTTAAGCCTTTCAGTCTATATATATATATAACATGTTACATTTAGCACACTAAAGAACATTTTTTTTAAATATGAGTTATTTTCCTGATCTCGTAGGTGTTTATTATTTTAAGAAGGAGGAAGCGAGCACTCCTGATTTCAAGGGACAGAGAGACCTCAGTAACATTCTTCATCTGCATCATTAAGTACACTGTTGCTGCCGTACAGTTGAGCAATACTCCAATGTTCTTTAATATATGTTTTACAAAGCATGATCAGTGACTGTAGATTAGTAACAGACATTCTTCAGGCGCGGGACTGGGGGGGATGGTACAGGGATGGGGGAAGGTTCTCCATATTCGCGGATTTGACGTATTCGCGGATACCTCTGATTCCCCTCAAGTAATATATTATATATATATGTGTGTGTATATACACATATATATGTGTATATATATATATATATATATATATATATATATATATATATATATATATATATATATATATATATAGTGTATATATAGCAGAGGTACAAAGTGGTTAAAATAAATTTCTAAAAGAATAATGGTAAAATGGCTTTTGGTTGACCAGACATGAAGGAATGAAGCAGCAGTCACTTTTAGACAAACAAAAACTTAAAGACTCATTTCAATCATCTTTTGATCTATTAAAGCAAAATAAAATAAAAAAACCTGAGTCATTTTCTGAGTTGTGAGCGAAAGTGTTGGCATGGAGTAAGCCCGCCCCTACTTCCTATCAGCCCTCTATTTAGACTCTATCCTACTAACTTACAGTATCTCACAACCCCAGCCTAACATTACCGGTGCAACAAAACTGCAATGTTGGAGCTATCCATCCATACAGTTTTAATCCAGTTTCCAGCTCAGATGAGAAAAACAAAGACATACATGGGTCTAGTTGTCTATGCATCGGAATGGAGCGGAGCAGGGAGCTTGTGGCCCACCCTGTGTATTTTCTGTAACAAAGGCAATATTTTTTAAATAGCAGTTTTTGTCTGCTCCTGATTTACAATGATTTGACAGAGAAAAAAACTCAGAAATGCAATTTGAATCTTATTTTTTTTTCTATATTTATTTTTTATTTTATTATATACAT
>NC_050514.1:33187268-33214353 GCF_002922805.2 Oryzias melastigma | reverse complement strand
AAAAAAAAAAAAAAAAACAATCCTGAACATTATTTTTTACATCATGCTGCATACACGTCAATCATTTTGTTTTTACATTTAAACTTAAAACAATCAATACTTGAAGACTTCTTCAGGTCATTATCCAAGGAATTCATTTTTTTCACTGCAGTAAAGGAAATAGTCATTTGTTTAAGTTTATAGTTTTACTTTAGGTACTTTGAAGTAATCATTTCTTCGTCTTTTTTTTTCATTTATTACAAAACGATTTTGTAAACTACATGGCGACATACAATTTTTGGCCATAAACATTACCAGCAATGTCTGCTAAGAGCATAAATCTTTAAATTTGGGTATTCTTGACTTCAGAAAGAGTTTAGAGGTGAGCTCATTGTCATTGTCTCCATTATAAAAATGCCACTAGAACATGTTAAAAGACCAAAAACACAACTTTCCTTGTGTTTTTCATTATATTTCCTTGAATTTTACATTTTGATTGTCAATATGTTTTTTATGGCTTAATCAATCCCAGAAAAAAAATAGTCACTAATAATACATGAATCTGAAAAATAAAAATTCCACATGACAACAAATAGGAGTGGAACGTTGCAGATTTTTAGGGAGATGGAGTAACGCCTTTTTAAGGTTTTAATTGAGAAGCAGAGGAAATGTGTTTCCACAAAAACTACAGTAAAGTATATGACTACAGTAGTCCTTCAATCAGCGCCTTATGGCTGATTTGCTGGATGGGAGCCACTTTACGTAAAAGACCCATAACAGCTGGCTTGAAAGTGCCTAAGTGCAGTTAAATAACTCTGAGTATGCAGAAACGAGAACATGATTCATTATGATAAAGAAATTACAACCAATAAATGGAGTTTGGGATGTTTCTTCCCCTCTGAAGAACCCCATTAAAGCACTTTTATAGTTTAGAGCTGTAATAAAGTCATTAACCGGATTTTCGTTTGACGATACAAAGATGAAATCATCACAGAGCTGCTGCTGGATTTATTCAAAAGCCACAAACAAGAGATATCGACAGAACACATGAGCTCAATAGACGGCAGCATTTTCCTCACCAGAGGGGCTGTGAAAGGAGAAGATGCAGCCTGTTTCAGATGATGATTCAACTCCATTCAGTTTTATTTATATACCGCCAATTCATGACCCAGGTTTTGGCAAGGCGCAACCCAAAAGCAAGAAATACGATGAGCAGTAGATGAGCCTCAGCATCCAGTTCAGCTTCCTCCGCTCTACACAGACTGGTGAGGGACTCTTCAAAGAGGAGTTGCCGTGGGGACAGAGAGGATTCTGTAACAGTGATAAAGCTGCCAAGTTAGCAACATTATGAGTATAGCCTTGCTGTTTTAAGCCGTAGTCACATGCACCCATATGGGGGTTGACCTGATCAGGTACTACAAGTTTTGGGTTGTCTGGGCCCATAGAGGTGACGGTACGGCAGGTGTGTTCCCTTGAGGCTCATACAACCATCTCAAGGGACAACGTAAAAATGGAACGTACCATTGTCGTGTTTGTGGTAAGTGTATTGTAAAGTATTAGTAAGGATAATGTAAGTTACACACATGGTGTCATGGGTCATGGTGTCATCACGCCACACTCTCGTCACAAATGCCGCACGCACAGGGCTTGAACGTGATGTAAGGATACCCTTACACTCTGTTTTTGTAAATTCCTCATTTCTAACAGCACACAAAGAGCATGTATTTATGCATTTTGACTATTAAGCCATTCATTTATAAAAATGTAGGTTTCAAATACTTGCAATAATTGAATTATCGCAGTATTAAATGCTTCTTTATATTATTATTATTACTATTATTTTACGTTTGACAGCAGCGCATACAGTACAAGTTCTTTCAAAATAAAATACACCCTGCTACAGTAGATTTTCCTAAATTAAAAACACAATAAAAAAATTAATCATTTTGAACTTTGTTCACCTTCATAATTTTTGTCATTTTAGTATTAAACATGAACATGTTGGTGTACTATCTAATTTTTCTTTTCAAAATCAAAACGTGTCAATGCATTTTCTTTAAGAACGGTTGTGAAGCGGGAGAAAACTTAATAAAGTAAAACAAATTAACAAGAACTACAAAATTTCATTTAAATTATTAGCACGTTTCCTTCAAACTCAAAGAGCCACAATGGAGGGATGAAAAAGCCGCATGTGGCTCCAGAGCCTAGGGTTACAGACTCCTGTTCTAGCGGTTTTAGGACATTACAGTTTTTTCCAAATGCTAAAACACATTTTTTGAAACATTAGACCAATTTAACCAAACACCAAACGCAATTTTCAAAACATAAGCTAAATATACAAAATACTTAACTCATGAATCAAAATCTCACTTTGAGGTCAAAATGAAGACTCTGTTGTCAAAACTTACACACATGCATCAAATCCAACACACTACGCACTGAAGCACCAAACACAATTTTCAATATACAAAATTCTTGACTCTTCAGTCAGAAGCTCACTATGAGTTCATAATGAAGACTCTGTCGTCAAAACTAACAAATATGCAGCAATCACAACACACTACACAACAAAACACTTGACACAGTTCGCAAAATGTTTTACAAAGAAAAATATATAGCAAAATTGACAATAGAATGCAAGAAGATATTTTGTAATGCCTAAATAAAGTACACATTTTTACATCTGTAAAAAATGCTTATTATTTATTGTAAAATAAGAATCAGCATGGTAGAGAATTATTGCTACAGTAATGCAAATCACAGGATAAATAGTTACTCATTTAAAGTTAATTTCTTATGTAAAATGTTGGATAATGTGTTTTCACTCAAATGGATAAAGACAACATCAAATGTTTGTTCACATACAAATATATTTTATGTTTATCCCTTGTCACACTAAGTAAAACATACTTTCATTTCGTATTCTCTAATTGTTTCAGTTTGCACTGACCTGTTTTCATTTTTAAATGTCCGCACGATTGATGCCACTGTGAACCGACTGAGTTGGGGGTTGACCCTTTGACCCGCTTCCCTCATGGTCATTCCATGAACCAACACATGGTCAATTACAGTGGCCCGGATCGCATCAGAAATCGCTGTCCTTTGTCTGGATCTTGGAGCGAGTCTAGGTGCTGGTCTGGGCCTGGGTGCAGGTCTGGGTGGAGGTTCTGGTCTTGGTGCTGGTCTGGGCCTGGGTGCTGGTCTTGGTGGAGGTTCTGTCTTGGTGCTGGTCTGGGTCTGGGTGCAGGTCTTGGTGGAGGTTCTGGCCTTGGGTGCAGGTCTTGGTGGAGGTTCTGGTCTTGGTGCTGGTCTGGGCCTGGGTGCAGGTCTTGGTGGGGGTTCGGGTCCCAATGTGGGTCTGGGTCTCAATTGCCTTTCTCTGTTTTCCATTTTTCATTGGCTGTTTAGTTGCTCCAGAACTGCCTATATATTCAGTGCAGTTGATTACCAAAAAGTGTCTTCAGTTTTGACCAGTTGTGTGTTAATGATGACTCCTGTGTTGGAACAGAGTTTGAGTTTTACCTCTTTGTGTTAATGTTTTGCACCTTGTGTGTTGTGAATGCCGACTGTGTCTTAAAAGTGAAAATGTGTCTTGTGTTCCGCAAAGAGTGAATTGGAGTTTTGAAAATTGTGTGTTAACTGCAAATTGTGTTTTAGGTTTTGACCAAAGAGTGATGTTTTTGAGAAAAGAGTTAAAGCAATTGATGAGCTTGTTTGGAGAATGGCACTTAGTGTTTTAGCAATTGGGAAAAACTGTAATATTTCATGCGGGCGGGTCACCTGCGTGCCCCATACAGGTTTAACCATTTTTCAACTGTTTCCACTTGTAAGGGCAGTTGTGACTAAAAGCTTTATCATCATCTCTATCTGAACTGCCAAAATACAAAATAATTTACAAATGGGCTCAAATATGAGGATGCACTCACAAACATGCAGTCAAACCAGAGGAAAATTGGATTTGAGCTCCTAGCATCTCGTCTGCCTTTGGTCACGGCGATAACTTGAAAATCTTCTGAGTCACATGCAAGGAAGACTTTAAGCTGTATTTATTTTTTTTTAAGTCAGGCTTCACCTTTGTCCTGACTGTAGACAAACATTGGCCTCATGTTCATAGAGTGGTGGCGAGCAAAGTTCCCCAAAGCAAAGGCAAAAAAAACCTCTAAAAAATATTTTTGAATGCATGGTTTCATGAATCTGAGAGAATAAAGCAGAATTCTGCCTCTGTTTGCACACAGGTTAACACTAGGGAAAAATCGATTTGGTGATATATCGCAAAATTTCGCTTGACGAAACTTATATCTATTTAAAATTCATGAGCGTCCTAGAGTGTTACTTTTTTTCATACCGTTTAGGTTCCTGAACAGTTTATATCCTAGATTTGGCCACGCTGGAAATAAACAGCACTTTATTTTCTTAATCATACTTTTAGAACCTTACTTGTTAAGGAACATTCATTCTATTTTTTTTTTCTCAAACTGAAAAATATTTGGTTGTAGAAATCAGATGATATTGACAATTCCCTTTAAAAACAATATTTCCTAATTTACAAAAAGAATCTGCTTGGGTAAAAGCAACTTGTATATGATATATAGTTTCAGTTCTTAATTTTGTGAACACAGATTAAATTATAATTGATTATTACAATGAAAGGTGTATTAATAGTCAGGTAGAGTTTTTGTTAATACTCTAAAAAAGTGGAAAATTGTTTTAGGACAGTCTTAGGCTATATCACAATATGTATCGTGAGACATGTATCGGGGTACGTGTTGTTCCGCCTTTTGCCAATACACACCCCTAGTTTATGCCTATATGATGCAGGTTTTTCCAAAAGAACCAAAAAATAACTACCTAAAAGGGATCTCAAAAATCTACGAGTAAAACATTCACTCCATTGTTTCCAATAATCCTATGGATACCTTTCTCTTTTGAATTTAGTTTTATTTTGTCCACCAACTGAAACACTCTCTCTTCCTGGGACCTGATGTTGAGCTGAAGTTGGTGTAAGGGCATCTACAACATTTCAAAATAAAGCAAATACAAAAAAAACCCAGAAAGTTTGAGAAAACCAAATTTTAAATGGAAATCTGCCAAAACCAGACGTCATTCAAAAGGGTTTTCCCCCAGACTATAAAATCACTTCCACAACAACACGACTACAAGCCATTATGTGTGCATAGACCTAAACTGATTCATCCACTTGGTCTGGATTTGCCTCCCACTCTACTTTGTTGAGACACAATAAACCCATAGAACAAGACAGCAAAATGTAACCTGCAGCATTTCTGTTTGGATTGTTCAAAATGCTGATTACATAACCTGCTTTTCCGCCTGCAGCATCCTTTGTCATTTCACTTGTTGGATGAACAATTTCCTCCAGTGTCTCCCATTTTGGCACTACAGTGAATCAATTTCTGTGCGTCCGATTGCTGCTCAACATTTATTAGATCGTCATGTCTTTATAGAGTTATGTCTTTTCTTTAGAAACGCTGCTGCCCACAAGCACTTAGGAGATGAAACTGCTGATGCACAAACTCTATAACTCCTGGATGTAAAGGACTCTAATGGCACAGGCCATTTTCATGGGCTTCATGCACAAACTCAGAAGGTTTACGTGCAAAACCCAGAGCACTGGTTTCTAGAAACGGGTTCCGCTTAACAGAAGCGTGTCCCAGGGAATGAGGAACTCCTCAGTCTGCTGGACAGAAACAATAAAGAGTTTAAAAACTTCGAAAGCTCCAGCATCCCCTTGGAATAGTTTAAACCACAATAAGACCATCAAACTGAAACCAATCAGTCCTCAAAGACACACTTTTACTATCTTAACAGCATACTTTTAAAAACTAAAACCAGTTATTTTGTGGAGGACACCCTACTCTACGTGTAGAGCTGAGAATCACGGGGTGATTCCCGATACGATGCAATACGTGATACCATAGCTCACGATGCTGATATTGTGATACTGCTTTAATTAGTAAAAATAATCTCAAATAACACGTTATATAGAAAAACACTTTTTTTTTTTTCATTTTTTAGCTTGAAAACCATCAAACCAGCAAACATGAACAGCAGTGCCACTACTTATTGCAAAATCTTTGTAAACAACAGAACAAAAATTAAATAATTCAAGTAGCTACCAGGTGCTCACAACAGTCAGTCTTCCTCCGAAGGACGTCTCACTAAAGGATGACCAATATAATGTTTAACCGTCTCTTTAAACTAAAATAAAAGAACTGTTTCTCTATTACTTCTGTGTTTTCACATGTTTGTACCCAGTTTATGCCCTCCGCTGTGGTTTCAGATTACAGATTGGATTATTGCCTCTTTGGATGAATGTTTGTAATCACCTCTTCTTTGTTTATTGGATCCAAGTTTGGACATTGATTCTCTCCAAATTCAGGCTCTGGATGTCACCAGCCTCTCTCTTAAAAACTGGATCCACCTCTCTCTGGTGTCCCCTTAATTGACTGCTGTTCCTACTGGTGGGGTCAAGTTTTCCTAAGAAAACCACCAGAGTTCTCAGTTAATTTTCTCTTTTTTTCCATTGAGGTTGTCTTTTCTTGAGGTCCAGAACACAAACCCAACAGTAAACCCGACTGTTCACCCCCCTAACAAGCTCCACTCAGAAGTTAATTGCTGGTTTTTCTCTAAATTTTTCAAACTTAAAGTTTCATTAATTGCACAAATGAGTCACTGTGTAGATGTGGACTGGGCAGAGTGACTCCTCCCTCTGGTCCTTTAGGCTCCAAGAAGCCAAAATCCCATAGACTTCTATAGAGAAACAAATAGCCATGACTCAGTCATTCCATTGGTCAGATTAACCATTTTTGTTCTGATACGGTTTTTTTTTTCTTGATAATCTTCATATCATGATATTCTTTGCTTACTGTAAATTGTTTAACTTATTAACTGGCCAATCAAAAGCCTCAATACAAGTAGGTGGTCTTATGTTGAACATTTAAGACGTTTTGTCAGATTTTGTGTTGCCTGCTTTCAACTGATAGGTCATCAAGCTCATTCCTGATTGGAGAGCGTTTGCCTACAAAACGATGACTCAGACCAATCACTGCTTACTGATGACATCTAGCTCCTGTACGCCAAAAAATGGTGATTCATTTGGTTGGAGCCAGGAGTCAATCGTTTTGTATGGGTGTACAGTAGAGGTGTAATGACTAATTGATTGATCAATTTTTATTCCTACAATCCAACCAGATTGATCTGTCTGAGGCAGAATCAAATGAAATTGATCAATACTATTAAAAAAAATTGTTTCAAAATCATATAAATTGATAATCGATATTGGAAAGTATCATTTGGATTGAGACATGATAGATTTATTTTACTTTGACGTAAAAACGAGCAAGGTTCATCACACCAGACAACACACATGTGATGCAGCAATAAACTATGGAAACATCACGTGACCATAAAGTGTGGTAGAATGTTCTTATAATCTTTCCTTTGGATTATTCTAATGAGGAAAACAACAACTTTATCAAACTAAAATGTGAATGGATTTGACATGCATTCTTGTTTACTTGTTTGTACACATATTTAATTTATTATCTTGAAGAAATACAAGAATCTGGAAAACTTCAGCTGCACTGTTCAGTAGCAGGTATTTATCTCTGAGTCACATAGATGGAAGTTTGGGATAAACATGTCCTGGATCCATTTTAGGTCAGTGAATCGTCCAAAATGAACCACTTTCATCTATGGATTGTATCAACAACTACAAATTATCATATGAATTGAATCATTGATGAAACAAATCCTTACACCTCTAATGTATAGTCAATGGTCTCTTCTCACCCTTCAAACCACCTTCAGTTACCAAGTCCTCCATTACTTTTTAAGTCCATCCATAGCCTCAATGTCTATTATTATTACTCTCAATCTGTTTTCCAATCACCTGCAGTTTTAATTCAGCAGGTGTAGTTTTATTGTTCATCCTGTCTGTCTTTTATTTGTTTTGACGTTTTCATCAAGAAAGGAATTTTGGAAAGTGCTTACCAATAAACTGTTTTACTATTAGATGATAAGGTTGTTAGTCTGAACAGATGTTTCCGTGTTAGAACAAAGCTGACTGAGGGTCATCAACCAGCGAGTCCTCTTCTGCCGTCCATCTTCAAACATGTAAAGCCGGCACACACAATATTTGTGGAAGCCATTCAAGTCTCTCCTGCTGCTTAAATTTCAGACAGGAGCGCTTGACCATTCGAGCGCAGAATGCAATCGAAATTACTACTCCAGCCCCCGGAGCATTGATCTCAATTTCAGCAGGTTTGAGTAAACAGCACCTTGTATGCCTACAAATCAAGTAATTAACACTTAAAACAGAACTGAGCTTCAGCAGGATCAAGGCTGGATTTCACATTTAATATGAGCCTGAAGCTACAGACCAAAGTGGAGAGAGGTAGGAATGATCACATGAACTGTGTCTGACTGTTCTGGAGGTGAATAACCAATGAGACGAGCCGCCGGGGCCGGCGGCGGCCTGACACCGACAGCATCCTTCTCAGCTCCCAACATTTCCAGCTCCACTTTTCCTGGAATGTGCTGCACGCTGCCTTCGCTTTGTAATCTTGTCAGCTCCTTGGTGTTTTCCCCGCGTTTTCTCCACTGTCCTGTTTTATTTTGTATGCCTCTGATCTGCTGTCTTGCACCGCTCTCTGCCTCGCGCCGCTCTCGTATTGTCCTCAATTAAACCGGGAGAACATGTCAGAGCATTCTGTGCCCAAGGTGCCGTCTCTGCGGAGGCTACTTTGGGAATACAGAACTAAAAGAGCAGGAAGACGACGATTCAGCATGACAGGCGTGCATACAGAAAAATGTTGATTTCTGAACAACAGCAAAGCATTGCTCAAAAGCAGAAGTAGCTAAGCTGCTATAAACTTTCCATCCATCCGTTTCTGCTGAAGCTTCTTGACATTTTGCAGAAAAAAAGCCAAACCATTATAAAACCATCTGTATCATTTCTCCATTATTGCTTTTTAGAAACATAATACCCTCCTTTATCAAAGGTTGCAGAATGAAACTCAGTGATCTGAGGCTTTTATAGATTTTTGAGTTCAGATATAAACTTATATAATATTTGCAGCAGCAGCCATCAATAAATGAGGTACAAAAAATCCTTTAAAAATATGAAATCACTCCTTTCAAAACCTGACAACAACAAAAAAAAAATCACTGCACCATCTCCCCCAAATGGAAATGCAATGTTTTCTAATGTCCCGACTGCAAAATATGATTAAATGACAACAATCTGTTTCCCGCTCTTCAGCTTAGGGGCTATCACAAAAGAGCAAACACAGAAATCATTAATGGAGGGGTTTAATGTCTTAATCCAAACATGAAGTGGGGCAAAACTCAAAGCCTTTCTGCTCTTCGTCAGAATCTGTAAACATTCGTCAGCAGCGTCCACTTAGAGAGGAAGCTGAAAGGACAACAGAAGAACGGCTCGGCAAACAGGAATCAAACAGAAAGATGCAGAAATGCAGGATTTTTCTGTTAAACAAAGAACAAACACTTGTGCTGCTGTGTTGAGGGGATAATGAACCCAACAGAGAACACACATTAGAATACAGATGATACGCATGCTGTAAAAATATAGACGAATCTCCTGTCTTATGACTTGTTTGTGTGGATTCTGATTCATCCAGGTCATGTTTTCTCTGGATCTTCAGCAAAACGTCCCGTAGAATAACTCCATTTGGAACAGAAATCCTGTGACTCAGGTTGACAGTTGAAGGCAGATTTATGCAGCCCATGCATCTGCTGGCCGTCTGGGTTGGGGCGACGGGGGCAGCAGCCAAGGCCAGGATGGCCATAGATGCCCGTCTCTGGTGTTATGGAAATGTATGTTCCCGGTTAACTAGAGGGTATATTTTATTTAGCGTGTATGCTGATGACGCATCGTCACATGTCTATGAATCACACGAGTCCCGCCCCCTCGTAGGAGGCAAAGGCAGTAGAATAGGAAAATAAGAGAGGGATAATCCCCGCTGAAGTGTCCAGTATCGGTTAGAAATAGATTTCACAGAAGCTGGGGACACCCAAAATGTCAAATTTTGACGCAAAGGGAGCCTGAACAGAACGTCAATTTGGTACGATGTGGAGATGAGAATGTGTTGGACAGAAAGAACATTCAGGCTGTTTGACTGGAGCTTCTTTTACAGGTCTCCATTATGTCTTTTTAACGGAGCCAATCAAAATCAAGTATTCACCCAGACCAGAGGTAGGCAACTGCAGTCTTTGAAGGCTGCAGTGTCTGCATGATTTCCACATATCCAAGCTCTACTCATGACCTGGTTCAGGTGTATCAAGCCAATTAGAAATGCCAGAGCAGAGTATGCAGCCCTCAAGGTTTGAAGTTGTCCATCCCTGCCCTAGACCGTGGTATGATCAGGAGATACATGACTGATGTTGGGTAAACCCATCTGACATTGGAAAAGTTACAAGAACACGAAGATCTAAGTATTCCCACCAGACTAGTCACTGCAGTAAAGCTTTGGTGAGGATACCAGGGCAATCCCAGACCGGATGAGAGATCTAATCCTTCCGGCGTGTCCGAGGTTTTCCTTCTATAAGACCTCGCCACAGAGCCGTCCAGGTGGGATTCTTTCAGACAGGAAAAACCAACTCAGATGGCTCCTCTGTACATGGACAGAGTACATGCTCAGAGTGGATCTTCTGATACTTCCGCTACTCTTTAAGCCTTAACCAATCCCATGAAGGGAGCCCATTAAATCCATGATCATCAGCGCTTCTTCTTTACCTTCAACTCATGGTCACAGAGGAGGATAAAAGCAAAGATCGAGCCATAAATAGACTTCTGACTTGATTCTCTTTTTACCAATCTGAAGATAATCAGTAAAAATCTGGAAAAACTGCAGATCTCACTTCATTCGTGGAAAACTCTCCAGTTTGTTTACAAGTTTGATGATAATAATTGAATGTTTGAGTAGGATTACAGGTGAAAAACAGATTTCCTTTGTGTTTATCTGCAAAATCCTTCCATTTATCCCCAAGTTGAGGTTTGAGATTGAGAGTACCAGATCATAAAACCATCCAATCTTCTGATTCCTCTTTCAAGGTTTTATTTTATCATCAAATATTATTTTTACTAAAAACTCTCTCTGCACAACCCCCTGATTATTTCCACGAATCGTGGTGTTGATGATGAAGCCGTGAGCGTTTGAAGCACTGCACTTTATTTACGGAGGACTAGTGGACGGAGTGTAAATACTGCATGCTGTCTGTCTGAAGCTCTCTCCATCACTTTTTCAGCCATGTCTGACTGTAATGTGAAAAGCATTAAGTGAGTGATGACTGAAGGTAGTGGCTCCAGCTGACGGATGCAGCCATTAACACTCCATATTTCATGTTTGGGACGGCTTCAAGTTATTCATGTCACCGGTTTCTAGAAACAAGGAGAATATGCGGATGTTGCTCTCCTGGGATGAGGCAGAACTTTAGGCTAACATCTTTTTATTTCTTTTTTTACCTGAGCCACTTGACTGCACTTCACTTCCATAAGACAAACACAGAGGGGACATTGTCCCATTTTGGTTGCCGTACAGGTGAGGCATCAGGATAGTTCCTGGATTATACTCAGCAGTAATGAATACAGGACTCCCTGTTGTTTTCCTGTGTGATTTTTGTGATACAGCTTTTGTTTTAAGCAGGTCTCTGTCTTATGGAATTTTTTTTTTTATACTCACAATTCAAAGCAACAGGGTCTCCGCCCTGATGAGAGTCTGACAGATTTGATTTACTGTTTAAATTTTGGGTTTGAAAGGGCGGAACACCCTGTAAATGAAAATGCATTACACATTTCTTTTGAATTTTCACACAAAAACACAAAGTTCAATTAAAATGCAGCAGATTTTAAGCTTTCTTAAATTGAAAAAGAAATGGAAATTCTTTTTTTTATTTTAAATTGTTAACTGTAAAATACATTTTGATTTGAATTATAGTACCAAAAATCCACAACATTTTAAATTGATTTTATTTTTTCTTTCATTTGTGTGATTCAATTGTAATTCTTTATACTGAATTATAAATTGCATTTTCATTGCATTCTCATACTGTAGGTCTGAATTGCAAATTTAAAATTTAATTGTAAAATAGATTATTTTGCAAAATGAATCGTCAAAAAATGTCCATACATTTTGTTGCTTTGATGGTACCTTGTTTAGTTGTTGTAGCTTTTATTTCGCTCAGAGAGAGTTCTTTCTGTCTTCCATTTGAGTAATTTATCCATTCACGTTTCATTTGGAGATGAGGCTTCAAAAAAGTGCAGATTCTTGGTTTTGAAGAGCAGCTGGACTCACTTAAACCAAATGAACCTGGTGCTGAGATTTTTGGAGCAGAGCAGTGACAGAACCCGTCCTCACAGGGAACAAAAACTCAAAGCAGCTGCAATAAAATGTGCTTTGGCAGAGAAAGTTGGCATTTTTTGTGGGCAAAGCCACATTTTCAGCACCGCTGTTCATCCCACAAATGCAGATTTCTCACAAACGTAGCAACAGACTTTTAAATCATTTTCTGATGAAGTACTTTTATTTAGACCATTTTCTCCTCCTAAGTTTAAATAATTTTCCCATATTGAAATTAAACTCTCAAAATTTTCACATTCAAACATCCTTGAACTTAACAGGTAGGAGATGAATTCCAAGCTGACCTGAGTTTGATCAAAAGCCTGATTTGATAGAAAATCCTGAGTCACTGACGCTGTTTCTGAAAGAATCTCATCTGCAGCTCCAACTAATTCTTCACTTTTCTACAGCATAACAGAAGCGCTACAAACTGCAGTTGTTTGGTCACTGAACTAGAATGTAGTTTCTTTTAAAAAATGTGTGAGAAAGACCTTGAACAAATCATTCATTTTAAAAGCTTAGAAAATCAGAAATGTACCTCCCAAACATCAGTTTAGGTGACAGAAAACCATTGAATGAGGTCAATAATAGCATCGTTTGTTTTTTTTAACTCAGTGGTCATAAAGGAAACAACCGGAGAGCGTGCATAAATACCCAGTAAGGCCATGAAGCAGATGCAGATGGCGAACAGGGAGCTGAAGCTCAGGCCCACGTCTTCCCGGTAAATGGCGAGCGTGGTCTCGCAGTGGCGCCCCCTGTAGCCGTCCGGACAGTGGCAGGTGAACTTGGAGGGCGACTGGGCCACGCAGGTGCCGCGGTGACAGGGTCGGGTGGCGCACAGCGTGTACACGCAAGTCTTTTTGGTTCCATTCACACGGACCATGTGACCAGGAGGACATCTGGGAGGAAGATTGAAAAGAAATGCTCAGTTTCTGCGTAGAAACCATGAACAGTTGGACCACAGCTTTCTATAATTGCTATGTGTTAAAAACATAACCACTCTGCTGATACATGCATCAAATCAGTGCATTTATATGATTTCTGATGCGCAAAATTACATTTTGAGTTTGACCGCATTCCAACATCTTTATTACAAACAGCCATGAATCAGTTGGGGCTGTAAATCTTGGAAAATAATTTAAAAAACAAGATAGTTTGGGCATCACTCAAACTTTTGATAAGAGAACCAATAAATGCATTAAAGCACAAAATTATAAAATAGGTAAGAATGTCATTAGAAACACATTTTGCATAGGGATGAAGCTCCAGAAAAAAACAAAAGTAGGAGTATGAATTGATGGGTTTGGCTTTAGTTTTATATCAGATCCCCCTCCAAACAAATCCTCTGGATTCACCCAGATCGTGCCCTCCCCCCAAATATAATGTCACCGATTTGCTGAAGTACAAAAACTAATAAATACGAACATTTTATGAAGACTGTTTATGAATTCTCTGAGATTTTTTTTCTTATGACCTTTTGAAAGACAGCAGACCTATTTACGGTGGCTTACATGACTCACGTCTTGTGACTCGCGACTCAAAACTCATGGGTGTCAATCAAATCTTGTCTCAAAATCTTGTCTCGACTCAAATTCTAATGCATCGTGACCAAATCTCGTGAGTAACGATGAAATCTTTTGGTTCGCGAATCAAATCTCATGGGTCGCGACTCAAATCCCGTGGGTCGCAACTGAAATCTCGTGGGTCGCAACTGAAATCTCGTGGGTTGCAACTCAGATCTCATGGTTCACGATTCAAATTCTCATGGATCGTGACCAAATCTTGAGTCACGACCAAATCTTGTGGGTTGCAACTCAAATCTCGTTGGTCATGACTCAAATCCTGTGGGTCGCAACTGAAATCTCGTGGGTTGCAGCTCAAATTTCGTGGGTTGCAACTCAGATCTCGTGGTTCACGACTCAAATTCTCATGGATTGTGACTAAATCTTCGGAGTCGCGACCAAATCTTGTGGGTTGCAACTCAAATCTCATTGGTCGCGACTTAAATCTTGTGGGTTGCAACCAAATTTCGTGGGTTGCAACTCAAATATCAATGGTCGTGACTTAAATCTCGTGGGTTGCAACCAAATCTCATGGCTTGTGTCTCAAATTCCCACGGGACTTGAGCCGCAGCTCACAGACGAGTCAGGTGAGCCACAAGAAGTAAGTCAGAGCTATTTGCAGCGCCAGCCCCTGCTGAACAAATTTCAAACGTGATACCCATTTTGGTATTGACTACTCTATTAAAGTATTGATGACTGATTAATAAGTGAGAAGATAAAAGTGAATGTGTCATTTCTTGATATTTTTGGTAATTAGGTGAGTTACTCCAGTATTTTGTGCCAAAACACCCCCAGCCCACAGTATATTGAATATAGAGAAGTAAATATCCATTAGTCACAAGGAGTTGTGGATTTAACACTAAGCAACAACTGAGTAGGTGATTTTGGACAGTAGGGTTTTGTATGTTTAACAATGCGCATTAAAATTGCTCCCTTTTTAAAATTGCTCCCAGTTTTTGATGATAACAAATAATATAGTTGAGAAAAATCACGTATAAGAAATGACCAGTAATTGGTATATTTTATTCAAAATCAGTATCGTATAAAAATCTTAAAGGTATGGTATTGCCCATCATTGGTGAACACCCTATATACAGTAGTTCACTAAGTAGTCAGTAATAAAAGAATTCAGACACAACCATAGCATAAAAACTAACTTTTTCTATCATCCTGAGGATTTACGTCTTTAAATCAAATCCTTTCACATGATTTTATGTAATTTTTCTGTAATTAATTTGCACTTTTTCAAACATCTGTAGTATGTAGGTTTCAAATCAGACTTATTCCACAAACTTAACCCAATGAGACAAAGGGCTGTCGTGTTGCGGCTCTTATTCTTCTTAACAGACATTTCCTCTATAATTGGAAACATGACCCTTCTACTGAAACAAACCTTGGATTCAAACCAGTGCAATAAATATCTGTCACCTTACCTTTTTTGTTTAAAATATAATCATAGGTTTGTCTGAGAGACATTTTAAACTTCTGTAAATGAATAACCTAAACTTTGAGGATTTTAATTTATATGAAAGTGGAATATACATTTTTTTCTATCCAGTAGCGGCACCTCAAGGCTGAGAACCCCTCTTCTGTTTGCACCTGCATCATCGTTTCAGGATGAAGCGATTAAGGATCCAGCCAATCCTAAACATCTGTGCATGCTAAAATGTTAGCTTATAAACGCTCTCGGGTCACATCTGTGCGCAGAAACTTTGGGTCATGGAGTGCAGAAACTGCATCTGTGTAGTTTGATGAGACTAGTGGTGAATTTGTGTGGGAGAGATTGCATTATACATGCATGTGGTGATGATAATAATAAATAGTGAATTATTATTTAAGATGTTCCCAGAAAATCTCATACCTACTACTGGTTTAGTAAAGACAATAAATATTTAAAAGTTTACCAGGAGGAACATTTTTGCTCTTTAAGTTGATAGTTCATGCATTTTACATCACAGCTGATTGACCTTTAAAATGGATCTTGGACTTTAAAATAAAAGAGATTTGCTGTCCAAAAACAAGTATAACATATTTCTATGCTGTGATACACATTATGACTGCCACATTTAAAGCTTTAATTACATAGATATGTATGGGAGTTGTGGGTTTTTGGGTCGTCCTGACCCGTGGAGGGTCATAGAGAGAGGAGTGGCCACATCCTAAGGATCTCACATTTCCCTTGAGGATCGGACGGATTATTGGGAACACACTGTAGTAATGTCACCAAACGTGACTGGTGAATCAAATTCACGTTGGACAGCAAATTCACGACTCAAAACCTGTCCAAAAATGTGTTCAGAAACTTGACGCATGTGGGAGGAGCTACTGTCCAAAGTTTTTAACGTCATCACTACATGGAAGCATTGACTGTATATCTCATATATAATGGCTGGAAGACACAGATGATGTTGAGAGATCAGGTTTATTTACTGTAAAGAGCTGGGTCTTGGTTCATGAGATCATTCAGAGACTCTCTCAGTACAGTGAGGTTCACCTTCTACTGCAGGAGCTGCATGATGGACGCTTTCAGCGGTACTTCTGTCTCTCTGTGACCCAGATTGATGACTTGTTGTTCCGCATTAGTCAGAGGAGGGAAAAAATTAAAATAAAATTGGAGGAACTTTTCATTATTGACTTTATGCAAAAAAGAAAACTATCATAAAGTTCAGGAGGAGAACGATCAGATTCTCTTTCATTATGGTTTTGGACTCCACCCACTGATCACGCCATCCATACATTGCAGGCAAAAGCTAAGTCCCTGATTGGTTGACGCAATGTGGCTTCTTTGCCAAAGTTCAAAATGTATTAACTCTCGATACGACACCTGGATCCTGCTGTAACACTCAAAATGCGGAGCTGCCAGACCAGCGCATCGCGTTCGACACTCAAAACGCATCGCAGAACCTCTGATTGGTTCTGTGCATTGATTGAATATTGAACCTGGATGCCCCTGATGTGGTGAGGGGGCTATGGGTTTTTGGGTTGTCTGGTAGAGGAGTGGCCGCATCTTAAAGGAAGCAACGGTGTGTCTTGCAGTTCTCTTGAGGCTCATACGGCCACCTCAAGGGACGTCATGAAAATGTAATGTACTATTGCCTTTAGTAGGAGCATCGTCAAGTATTATATGCAAGTTACACGCCCTTATGAAGTAGTGATGATGCTGTCATAGGGATGTGCATGTGATACATACATGCTTAAAGGACAACCGTCCACATAAACTACACTCTAATTTCTTCATTTCTAACAGTCAGGTTGCACAGAAGAGCAGATATTTATCAAGAGAACAGTGGTAACGGACTCCTTCCGCATTCTGCAGTATTACAAAAACGATGAGGTACCTACATCTCACCTACCTCATCCTTACTTACTCTTACGTGTTGCATAAGTACAGCATCGTGAGCGGTCTACGACCCTGATGTTTTGTGCAGATCACCTACGTACCCTGTACAGGTGTCAGGAGTCAGGGCTCTGAGCCATCTCCAGAGTACTGAACACACTACATCTCCCAGCAACCCCAGCGCACAGTTCCTGGATGTTGCTCACCTGACTCTGAGTCTCGCTCAGTGTGAAGTATTGTTTTGTGCCACTATGCCTGCATTACCAAGCGTTTCATCCGGATCTGAGATGTTTTGTCTCTGATACTCGTTGTTGACCTCTGCCTGAATGGCCCTGATTTAGCTTTGTGAACTTTAAGATATGTTAATAAACCTGCTACGATTGGAACCAGCCGTCTCCCCGCTCACCGTCAACGGGTTTGCCCATTTTTCAACCACAGTTAGACCAAATCACTGACATAAATAGAGATGGACAAAGCAAGGCTGTGACGTTACCCACAGAGAATGCATTACCTCCAGGTCCCACGAAATGAAGTCAATTCAGTCGCCATTTTGAGACCAGACGATGTTAGTAAGCAATGACTGGTCCAAGTATCTGTCAATAAAAACATTTTGAACGTTTGAGGTGGGGCCAGTGGGCACCATGAGCTGTTATTGAGGCGTCTGATTAGCCAGTTTAGAACTTGAATAACTTGCGATAAAGAAAATATTTACCAGCGGGTACTTCCTGTTTGGAACACGAGGGGGGAGGGGATGATCAGTCCAGTTCTCTCTATATACTGTCTATGACCCCTAGTTGTGACTAAGGCTTTAAACATTTTATGGTACTATTTATGGGTCATAGAACCCAAAACCTTTGATTGAAAGGTAACGATGAAGAAAACTCAACTTCTCTTGGAAATACTCAAAGGGACAGTTACTTCACTACATGTATCTGAGTAATGTGACTCATTACCACCCACATCTAATCTCGTAGAGTATTTATTACCCCTTCCACCAGTGGAAAAAGTTAATTAGTCCTTTAATCAGTGATCTTACAGGGATGTAGACTTTAATAGAGAGGGAAGTGCAGGCGATGAAAATGCTGACTGTGTGGCACCGGCAGTAACAAGGGCAGTTTTATGCAGATGGGGCCACATTTTCTGCCTCACTTCGGAAAGCAGGGCTGTCATTAAAAGCTCATTTGAGTGTAACAACTCAAACAAACATTTTATGGAGCCATTAATGCAGGATCTCACTCAGTGTCTATTGAGGAGCTCCGGGCGGCACATTTTGATGACATCAGGAATAGGTTTCGCCTCCAGTCTCTGCCGAGGCGCTCATGCTTATTAATATTGACTTAACTTTTCTACGAGAGAGCAACATTAGACTCAGAGCGACGCTGTAATTTATCTCATAATTGCTCCTCTTCTGGCGACAAAATAATCCAGACAAGACAATGAAGAGTTAATGTACTGCATCTTCTCTTAAACTCTATTATTACATAATCACACTCACATCCAGCTAATCGGCTTAGCTCCTTTCACCGGCCGCATTGTTAAGAAGCTTTTCCATCCCCGTTATTTGTTTTGAATGTCATCCACGGTTCTTGATTTAACGATAAGAAAAAAAACAAAAGGAGAATCTTTTGAATCCCTTCAGTGATTTGTCTGCCTGAGTCTCATAAACCTAATTTACCAGTAAAGTTTGCAATAAACACAACATTTGTGTTAAATATCACAGCAATGTATGAACCTCAGTCACATCTGATGATCCTGCTTTAGGCTCTTTCACGTTGATGTACTCCTCTCTGCTCCTCTGAGCTAAAAACGTCTATTTTCAGTCTTGCATTTGGTGCAGGTGTAGGAAGATTTAAGTGGCAAATAAAGGGAACGCTCTGCTTCTCTCATTATACGCCGCACAGCAGGTTTTACAGTTTAAATGTCATCTTTCACGGAGGCATTTCAACAGGCGCCACAATAAATGGATCCCCATGTCTAGAGACAGGAAGAGATTTTACTTTTGCCATCAAAGCAAATACAAAGTGAAATGACTTGTCTAAAGCAACCTTCAAACTCAACTTTGACTGCTCAGAATAAATGCCAGCTATCTTCATGATGGAGGGGAATAAAAAAAAAAAAAAAAAACGACCTGGCGGTTTGAAGCATAATTAGCTGCAGATCATAACTGCAGCTCAGCTCCTCCATATTCATGTGAGTCTGCAGAGGTGTTGACTGCAGGACACCTGTCATTCAGTCAGACATCACTGAGCCTCTGTCTGTCAAGGCTCTGACTACAGAAGGTGTTTTGATAGGAAATGTACAACCAAGACCAGCCAGACCAGGGGTGTCAAAGTAAATCGCACAAGGAGCCAAAATCCAAAACACACCTTAGGTTGGAGGCCAAACACGATAAACATTCAAACAAAAAAAAGGAAGCCGAAATTAGCCAAAACAACTAGCATTTAGCTGAAATATTAGCTAAACTCCAAAACAGCCTAAAAAACTAAGAAAAAAAACCCCATAATTAGCCAGAACAGCTAGAATGTAGCTGAGATAGTAGCTAAACTCCAAAATAGACAGAAAAAAATAAATAAATATATAAGCCGTAATTAGCTAGAATGAAGCTGAAATATTGACTAAACTCCAAAATAACCAAAAAAATCTTAGTAAATGCCAAAATAGTCCAAAAAGCTAGCAGCAACCAATTTTTAAAACTTTAAAACTGTAACTTTTTAACATAATTATGATAATTATATTTCCAGAATAAATCAAATTAAATCAAATTAAATCTTAAATAACTTTCAATATTTTACTCTTCATAAAAATATATTTGATCAAAATTATACAAGTTACAAATAAGTGCAAGATAACATCGGGCCATTAATAACAATAATGTTACCCGGAAGGCCGGATTCTGCCCCCGAGCCTTGACTTTAGGTGTGTTTGAGATCATGCAGGTGGACCCGGCGCTGCGCAGATCGCCTGGATTGCGGTGCATGTTGGTTAGTTCCTTGCACTGACATCAAATGTGCGCCGTCACGAAGTATCGCGAGAAAGGGGCGGGTTCAAGGCGCCTTCCTAAGCCAGCGCAGCCAGAAAATAGGTACTGCGCTGGCTTCAGGCCACCTTGATGACTACAAAACAATGCATTGTGGTGTCCACACAGTTCTTGTAGTTCGACATGGAATAACTGGCGCTAAATGAAGGAAATCTGTGTATTTTTGAACTCCTTCTGGAAGGTAGTGAATCACTGATGAAAAAATAAACAAGATTTCAAATAATCTGAGGTCATATTTGTTATTGTTGCCTCTAAAACTTAACTTTAATTGAATTTTATTAATTTATTCGGGACAATGCTCATGCAATGAATCCCGCGGCTATTTTATTAACTGTTTTACTCTAAAATATGTAAAAAAATAATATAAAAGACACAACAGCACAGATCATACTAGGAGGAGTGGAATATTAACTTTCAGCCTAATGGTAAGGACAACCTCCAACTCCTTGATCTCGTACAGTCTCGCCGTTCGCCCTCATCTCAGGCGGTTTTCTCCGCCCCCTCCTGCAGCAGCTTGGTCTCGCTGACGATGCAGGCGAGGAGCTGGGGATCTCAAACACGCCTTTGACATGTGAGCTAGACCCACAACAGTTATCACTTTAATAGAACTGAACCGCTTTTGTTAAGATTTGATTCTGTTGACCTGAACACTGTTGAGAAACTGATTATGCAGAAGAAAATGTTCTTATTTTTAGTGGGTGATAAGTCCCCGGCTTTTGCGAACTTTAAAACACTGAAAAAGCCCTCCACTGAGGTCTGGTTTTTCCAACTCCACCATCACCACAAAAGAAATATTCCATCAACATTCAGGCCACACGGCAGAGGTTGCTCTCTCAGATGTGATAGACTTGTTATGGTGCGCCACCAATGAGGAAAGGACATCATTTCAATGACAAAGACTGATAAGAATGCAAATGAGCATCATTGTTTCCAGAGTTTCTATTGTGCCTCATTTACAAATGAGCTGTGCATGGAGAGTGGGGGTGGTTTTCAATATAAATATATTTTGGTGTTCTATAGATAAACAGAAATGAAGAAGAAAACATGGAATGAAAAGTTGGTGATGGGAAACTTGGCACCTATTTACCTGTTCAGGTCCAGAAACCCAAGCAGGAACATTTTTTAAATCAGCAAATTAACTCGGTTCATTGAAACAGTATGAATGAATAGATGCTGCAAAGACCTGGTTCTGGTGAGATCCGGAAAACCATCTCATGTCAAGTCCCGAAACCTGGCTTAGATCAGGTTTAGAAGCCTGATTCAGGTCAGATCTTGTAACTTGGTCCACGTCAGTTCAACAGAAGTAGTTAAGGTCAGGTCCAAATACCTGTACTAGGTCAAGTCAAGAGACCTAGCACAGTTCAGGTCCAGAAACCTAGTCTAGATTAGGTCCAGAGAAGTATCTCTGGTCAGGTCCAAAAACCAAGTCTGGATCAGGTCCAGAAAAGCTGATTCAGGTTAGATATGGAAAACTGGTCAGGTCCAGAGAAGTAGTCCAGGCAAGGTCCAAAAAAACTGATTTAGGTTAGATCTAGTAACGTGGTCCAAGTCAGGTCCACAGAAAGATTCCAGGTCAGGTCCCATCACCAGTCTAAGGTCAAGTCAAGAGACCCAGCTCAGTTCAGGTACAGAAACCCGGTCCACGTCAGGTCCAGAGAATTAGTCCAGATCAGGTTCAGAAAAGTTGGTCATGGTTAGATCTGAAAACCTGGATCTGTCCTGATCAGGTCCAGAGAATTGTTCCAGATACCCAGTCTGGATCAGGGCCTGATAAGTAGCCAGGTCATGTCTAGATAACTACTCCAAGTCAGGTCCAGGAACCTGGTCCAAGTCAGATCTAGAAACCTGGTCCAGGTCAAGTCCAGAGAATTGTTGCAAGTGTGGTCCAGAAGCGTTGCCTGTATTTTCATTGTGTAGTGACCGAGGGTTTGCAGTTCACACCAGGATTTATCCATATAACAGATTTATAGAAGCAGCTACAAAACATGAAAAACCGCAAAGCAGCAGTCCAATGATTATATGAAAAGGCTTTAATCGACAGCTGATATACAACATTCGTCCTAAGATGATCAGAGTAAGTAAAATAGTGGAACAAAGTGATGTAAAAGTCTATAGAAACCAGTTTTAACCAGAACTGGTCCGTGGTCCAGCTGGCTGAACCAAACAATCCATTGCAACAAAATGATCGTCACATTTGTGTGTCTGAGCATTTTCTCTGACTCCTTCCAGCTTCAGTGAATCAATTGTGACCACAAACATCTGAACTATGTTCTCCAACCGGAGTTCTGTAGTTTTTAAAGACGCGGCGCACAGCAGCCATGGTAGTTTGCAGCTTTAATTATCTCTAACTGTCAACACACCTCCTTCATGCAGTGGGACTCTGTTGTCCTGATCTGCTGGTGTGTTTCCTCCTCTGCACTGTTAACACAAACCTGAAGGCCTCACCATCAATAAACTAACAACCCTCCAGGTTACTGTTAACCTTTACGAGTCCCGCTGAAGCAGAGCCCATGCACTTGCCTCGTCTGCATTTTTGCTGAGTTTTATAGCATGATGTGCTATTTATCTCAAGTTTTATTGCATTCTGGAATATAACATGATTGGATGATGTTTACTAGTCCCCTACATGTAAATGAAATAACTGTTATTGTGATTCTAAAAACAGGAAATGTAGTTTTGGGTTGATGTGGAGTCAGACTTTCTGGAATCAGCATTATAATTGTGTGTTTCAATGGTTACAGGTGTGAAAGAAAACATCATCCTTTGACATAAAATAAATATTTTTGTTTGTTCTGTTACACTTTGTAGAGAAGTAGCATCTCTCTCATCTCCTAGGTGCAACATTTACAGCTGAATATTCGCCTAAGGTCAGTAAAAATAGAAGCAGGAGAGCGCAGAGCTCGCCAGTGAGTGGCAGTAGTAGGTGGGCTGCGATCCGGGAGCTGAAGTAAGAAAGACTGAAGAATGGAGCAGCTGAGAGCCATTACTGTTGGAAGAAGGATGTTGGAAAGTGGACCGCAGAAGAGGGCAGCATAAATAAAAGCTACAAGCCTGCAGAGAGCATACAGCTGATTATTCCATGGAAGAAAAACAGCCGAGGTTAGTAAAGTCTGGCGCAGCAGAGGGTCGTTGACTGCAGAGTTGTTGTTTTTTTTAAGCCTTTAACTCCTAAGGCGTTGCTGGTGACGCTTAAACACAAAATCTTTAACTTTTCAACCACTAACACAAAAAATCCAGCAAATTTTGAAAGAGAAAAGCGGCGTGAGCGTGAGTTACGGTAAATCCTGGAAAAAGCACTGGAACTCAGGTGTTAAAGGGTTAATTGAGGAGATTTGCTTGTAAATGTGCAATAATTGTCCAATAATTGTGCAAAGCAAGAGCCGAATGACCATCTAAAATAAAGCAGAAAACTAGAAACTGTTAACTGTAGAGTTTCTCAGGCTGCCCACCAAACAAAGGAGATGCAGTTCATGTAGAAAATCTTTACAAAAACTACGCTATCGATGCATCTATATTATGTAGCAGGTATGTGCCATCATGGGAAGGCAGTACGGCAAGCCAAAGGGATCAATAATGACCATGAAAAGCGGGCGTGACAGTGCCTCACCTGCACATGTACGACAGATAATAATCATTATTTGAAATATTTAAATGTTCCCACAGTTAGTTTCAACTCTATAATTAATATATCAGAAAAAAGTGATTGCTTAATTTTTTTTTTCATTTAAGATTTAATTTGGATGTTTGGGGGTGAAGGGAAGGAAAAATTAGCATATTCAACTTTTTTTTCTGCAGTTTTTGCAGATTTTGTCTCTAGATATGTAAATATAATCAGAAACGACATGTTTTATTTGTATTTTTGTTCATGTTTAAAGATGTGTGAGTGTATATTTATGCTCTGAAGTACTTTATATAGTTTTTTTTTCTCAAATATAAGTTTTAAAGCTTTTCAAAGAAGTAATTTTAGGCTTTTAACTTCTTGTCTTTTCCCTTTGTTTTTTCACTTTTACTGATCCGAACCGTGACCCTAAAACTGTGACAGGAACCGAACTAGTGCTGCCACAAACGATTATTTTAATAGTCGATTAATCACTGATTAATCGAGCTGAAAATGCTGAAGCTGATAGCCAGAAAGTACTGAAAAAAATCCTAAATTAGCCCAAACAGCTAGCATGTAGCTGAAATATTTGCTAAACTCCAAAATAGGATAAAAAACCTTAATAAATCCATATAATATAAAGTAACGACTAATCGACTATTAAATTAGTCCTCGACTATTTTAATAGTCGATTAGTCGTCGATTAGTCGTGGTTGCTCTAATCCGAACCGTGAGTTTTGTGATCCGTTACATCCTAATTAGTATTCATGTGTTCGCCCTGAATGGGTGGGTTAGGCTCCAGCATCCCCGTGACCCAGAAAAGGACGAAACGGGTTTAGAAAATGGATGGAATTTTGTTTCGGTTTGTGTGAATTCTGGAGAAAGTGGGCGGAGTCACCAGCAAAGGAATAATAATGCTGCAACGTGGACGCTGAGATATAAAATTTACTTGAATGCATCTTTATGCGACTTTTATAACTACATTTGGAGGCAGAAGTGAGAAACCTAAGAAGTAAGAAAGATGTTTTTCCTCAAGGTGACATTCTCTTGAGACACCAATCAAAGCTTTGCTTCTTCTTCTGTTTCTGTGCAGCTCGGTTCTGTTTTAAGGAGAGGAGTGAACTCTTTACCTCCAGTTAAACCTCGTCTTCCATAAAGTCTGTGAGCGGACGACCGCATTTACATCTATAATATTTACTCTTAAACCACAAATAAAAAATGTTGTTTCCTGCATCAAATATCCCCTTCCAGAAGATAAAGGTCGACTTTTACACGAGACCCAGTCCGGCGGAGGTAGATGGAGTGATCTCCAGGACGGAGCCGAGCTCCTTGGAGCCAGCATCCTATCGACAGCAAAAAGTAAATGACCTCTATCCATCTTATCTTCAGACAGTGGGGAGATAATCTAGCAGCGGCAGACCCGTCAGCTGCTGCTGCCGCATTGGCAATCACATGAAATGTGTTTAATGGGATTACTGTATTTACTCCGACTCAAATGTAAATCTCTGATAAAAAACGTCGACGGCACGGAGCCACGCCGCGACTTTTACTCTCCGTCTGAAGCCATGAAGCTCCGGATCCTGCCACTTCAGCAATTCCCCAAACTTCCTGGGATAATTTTGTTAGAGCTGATGAATGATGGCTCCTTCACCGACACATGCGGCTTCACTGAAGTCTCTGTTGAGGTTTCAGAGTCATTACCCAGACACTCCATCTACAGGAGGACTCGCAGTGTAATGATCCAATTACTGCTGGAGCGCCAGCTTTGGGTTTTATAATTAAACACCTTTTAGATATTAAATACCCTGTTTTATTGATGTAAACATTTATACATATGTTATAAACAAAGATGGTGACCTATATTTACTGTTGATAGAAAGCTGAGTCATGAAAAGTAAACTGATGTGAAACATTTTATTTATTAGATGTGTTTGTTTTTTATATAAATAAACACAAAGAACTGTTTGTATTTAAGATGAGGATCAAAACATTATTTAACCGTAGTAATCTGCTTTTTTACAATTTGCTCCATTGATTTATCTCTAAAACAGTTTTTTTTTTGTGGCAGTGCTTGATATTCATCTTTTTAGTCATTTATATTTATTTTTTCGTTATTTTATAGAATAATTTGATAATAAACATGAAACTGTTCAAAAATGTTTTGAAAAAAAGTTTTCAGACTTTTTTTTACAACAAAAAATTAGATTAAAACATTTTCTATGTTTTTCAACAAAGATCAAACGTGTAGAGTCCATATATATGTATACATTTAATTTACATTTTATTCAATAAAATAAAATATAATAATAAAATATTCAATGCAGTACAACCTTGAGTTGTAAACTCAAACAAGATGTAAAAAAAAACAAAAAACAGAAAAGTGGACAGAAAGATGAAAAACTTATATGGTCTGCCCCTTTTAACAGATCAATAAATCAGTCAATAAATCAGTTAAAAAAAAACACTAAACATTCTATCGATTTAGTATCAATAAAAGAAGATTGGTAAAAAATGAACAAAAATGTACAATTATAAACGTGAATCAGTGTGAACACCAGACCTCGGGGTTCAGTAGTTGTTATCAATATTAGATCGATTTGCAGTCATTGATTATACTGTTTTTAATTTAATTTTTAAACTTCATATTGTTGCAGATTTTTAATTAATTTATTCCATTTATTTACTCCATATTCTCATACACATCGCTCCTTCAGAAGTAAATCCTAGAGGTGGTTAAAATCCATCAACTACGATCCATAGATGATTTTAAATAATCAATATGAATATGATTTCATGTAAAAGCAACACACGGACCTAAATGTGAAATGTTTTTCACTCTGATACGTTTGAGGAGAACACAAACGTCCAGATCTCGTCACTCCGACTTCGACCCTTCAGAAGCATTGTGGCTCATAAAGCCGACGGTCAGTTGGATAAAAGTCATGTGGGGTTTAAGTTCTGTCTCAACAAAATTAAATATGTAGCAAAAACAACACATTTGCTGAATCACAACTTGCGGTTCCATCTGGTGGAGGAGGGCAGAAACCGTTCGACACCTGAAGGATGAAACTACTTTGTTGGTTTTAAATACAGATACAATACAAATACACAGAGGTGGGACCAAGTCATTGTTTTGCAAGTCCGAGTCAAGTCCCAAGTCTTCGTCCTCAAGTCCGAGTCAAGTCCCAAGTCAAA
>NC_050514.1:33176444-33185048 GCF_002922805.2 Oryzias melastigma | reverse complement strand
GTCAAGTCACAAGTTATGTATATCAAAGTCCAAGTCAAGTCACGAGTCAGAGGTAGGAAAGTCCAAGTCGAGTCTAAAGTCGTCAAAATCATGACTCGAGTCTGACTCGAGTCCAAGTCATGTGACTCGAGTCCCCACCTCTGCAAATACAATATTTTATGTTTTTTGATCAGATGTTTTGGTTTGTGAAGAACGCTGAGTTCACTTTCTGTTGTGTGAAACTGAGCGGTGGCAGCTTTACCCTCCAATGTTTAATCCAAAAACGTCAACATCAGACCTGAGCTGCTGCTGTCAGCTTAATGTCTGTTAGATCTGCTTCATTTAAACGTGCACGAGTCTGTGCGTACCTGCATTCGTGCACTCTCCACAGGTCCACACAGGTAAAGGGGGGGCTGCATTGGTTTCTCTTGCAGGAGTCAGATGAGCACCCAACGGAGAGCCCCTGCTGGCTGACCAGGGAAACCCCGTCTCTGGGCTTGCTGTCCATCGGCATGTAGCGTCCGTTGAGACGCAAATCCCTCAAACAGCCTGAAGGAAACGCAGGAGAGAGTTAAGGAAAGGAAGAAAACAAAGAAGTTTACAAGATTAAAACCAGAGTCAGATTCATCAGTAGAATCACTGAGGAATCTTTCTGTTTTATTTTTAGCTTAAACTCGGCTCATTTTGATGTTTCAGTACATCAAAAATTGGAGCGTTGCAATAATTCTTTCCCTTTTCGCAGGTGGTTGTGCAGAACTTATGAGTTATTGGACCAGAACGAGAAAAGGACATCCGGTTCTTATGGGGAGAAAATGGTTTCACCACGATTTGTGTAGTTCTTGATTCATGAGTAACTTTGGATTTATGAGTAACTTTTGATTTGTGAGTAACTTTGAATTTGTGAGTAACTTTGGATTAGTGTGTAACTTTTGATTAGTGTGTAACTTTTGATTAGTGTGTAACTTTTGGTGCGAGTTGTGCGTGTTTAATTCTTGATTTGTGCGTAACTTAGAGACGTAAAAAGAGTCTTACATCAGGTTTTTTATGTTTATGCGGTTTTGTGTGTCCATAACAAGCGAATTGTGCGTAATGGTTACAGATTTGTGTGTTTATAGCCAGTTTCAAACTGATGTAATTTTAATTTGTCTATTTGTAAATTGTATCTTTTTAATAATGTCTTAATTTTTGTACTTATAAACAAAATTTACTGTACGAGTTACAAATCTAGAATCATGCACGTACAAATCGGGGTGATGCTTTTGTCTCTCCACAGTTTCTGTCCACATCGATAATCCGCTGTAATCCTGAACTCATCCACCCCCTAAACCTCTCCTGTTCATTAAAAACGTCTCGTCAGATGTTAACTTTCTGGATCTCTGCTCCTTGTTCTTCTTATTGTTTAGAGCTCTTAGTTTTGGTTCTGCGGCACACTTCATCGGATCAGGACCACAGTTTGGTGTGAGCGTTCACACCTGCAAAGCAAACTGATAAAGATCCAGCCTCAAACACGAGCAGCGTTCTGCAGAAATACTGCTAACGAAGCAGACGCACACAGAACACTAACACGTATATTTCAGATGAACAGCTCATCCGACAAGGTAAATATTTCATTCTGTAGTTAAATATTAATGATTCTCTTTTCTCTCCTTTGTCAAGAAATGTTCTCAACTATCACCTTTGACCTTAAGGAATCTCTTAAATTTCAATCATCATAGGAACCAGACGCTTCAGTTAAGCACCAACGTCTACGCTGCAGAAACCAGTTCTAACTAAACGGAGATGACAAAGTGAAGATCTGCTCGATACATTTGACAAGAATCACAATTACTTCTGTCAATTTGTTTTTAGAAACCCGAGTCGGGGTCAGGTCGCAGTGATATTTTTAAAACTGCTTTTATCTTTGAGGAAAAAGGCTAATGAAATAAGAAGGTAAAAGCAGAAAGGTAAAGGAGGATTGGAATCAGAAGTTTTCAAAGCAACCATCTCCAGGGAGGTTTAGAGGATAAAAGTATATAAATATGACCAAAATAATCTCCATTCATGACAGTTTATCAGAGTTTTATGGGATCAGGTTTTCACTAATTCTGTTTCTGACTGATATGGCAAATAAACAGAGAAGGAGTCTGAACTCATTTGGTTTCTGCTGCTCCTTCAGAGTGTGTTTACTGAGATGCTGGAGACTGAAATATGTTTTAAAGCTTTTCAAGACAAAACGAATCTCAGATTTTTAGGGAGTTTCCAACTGTTTGGAAGTTTTTTCAGACTGCAGTGCAGGAGACAAACAAAAAGCAACATTTGCAGGAGAGTTTCCAAAGTTTGAATCCAAAATACAGCGTTCCCTCATTTCATGGAGAAGTTAAATCCATAAAGAAGGACGACTGATGTTTTAGGGGGTAAAAATACAACCTTACATTTGTATACACTCTCAGACATCAACATTTTCACACCTTTCTTACTTATTTAAACTCTTAAAGTTCAAACTTTCATAGAAATCTGATCATGATCAAAGATTTTTGTAAATTTGTCAAACTGAAAACATTCTATACAGATGATTGATTGACAAAGTCAACAGCCAATCAGGATGCAGAACACAGTAGTCACACATCGTATTGTCCTTGATAATAATGAGTTCGACAAAAAAAAGAGTAGCAACAAGTTTCACTTAGATTCCAACTCAATCAGATGATTATAGTTTCTGGATTATAAATCGTACCAGAGTAAAAGTCGCACGAGGAAAAAACGTCTAATCACGAAGAAGAAAATCAAATATAAGTCGGACTTTTATATTTGACAGAAAATAAATACAAGAATAATAATGCTTTGATGAAAATGAGACAAAAATCTAAATTCAAGAAGAAAACAATCAGATTTTCCTCCTTGTTTGTTTTGGACGACACTTCTTCTTCTGGCACTGTTAGAAGAATACAGCGTCCTCTAGTGGTGATTAGTGGAAACAACTGCTAAAAGGCAACCGGTTGATCGTGGAAAAATAACAAATACATCAGCGTATTTATGTTAAAACTCAAAAAAGGGTTTTTTCAAAACACCAGGGGACTTGAAGCTCAGAGTGATGGTGTAAGTTAGTCTGAAAGCTTTCTTTATGAGCACATTTACAAGCAGCTTCAAACCCTAAAACATTGCAGGACAAAAAGTCCTGCTGATGGATGAGACTCCAGCTGAGTGATCATACATAGAGTATGATGTAATCTGAAACGAGTGTGAAAAGTTCCCGACTTTAGGTTTTGTTGTGCTCCGTTGCATCATCGGCGGGGGGACGGCTGTCTGGCTCCTTTAAAGTGCAGAGCTCTCCTCTGTAACGAGGACCATCCCCTCCTGGGCATCCTCCACCTTCAAACCAGCAACGTTTGAAAGCGGGACTCTGACTTCTGAAGCGCCTTTTAGCTTAATGACTCAGTTGACATATTTAGTTAAAATTTTGTTCCCTCTCTGTCAAGTTTTGAAAAGAAAATGGAACTAAAGTAAAATGCTTTAACAAACAACCGTGGACACACTGGCTCCCACTCTGGCTGCCAAAATGCATCACCTCGGCCCATGTGAAAGGAAATGCTTTTAAAATCAATTAAGGAAGAAGTCCTGCATTGTTCTTCAGCGCCCGAGGCACCGCTGTCTACATTTCTCACTGTCTAACTCCAGGGAGCTCTCAGTCTCTTTCACTTTGCGCTTGTATCTTCCACTTCTGACCTCTTCCTCTCGCAGATATCAAACACTTTTTTTCAAATGTCAGAATGTTTCCTTAGATTCCTTAAGTGTTTGAACAGAAGGCAGCGCGGCTTCTGTCTGGGCTCCTGGAGACATTTCACTCCTCATTAGAGAGGCTTCTTCGGTTACATCAAACTGGTGGCCATTTTTTCAGGCTTCACCGACAGGATTTTTTTGTACCTGATTTGGAGGAATTTGTGAATTATTAGCTTCGGTTTGCTGGGAGAGTGACGGATGAGGGGATTTGTCGGAGACCTGAGAGGACAACCAAAGTCCTTCAAACGATCCAGATGATTCAGAATTCATGCTAGGGACATCCAAACAATCAGAAGTGTTGTTCCTTTCTTGGTTTAGCAAATATGACATAGACCTTAAAACAAGGAAAAATGAAGGTTTCTGGAATCCTCTACAGTAGGACCGGACGCATCTTAAGGGGAACGTAGGTGTATCTCACAGTCTCCTGAAACCCGTATGGCCACCTCAAGAACGTCATGAAAATGGAACACTTGTGGTGGAGTATCGAAGAGATAATAGAAGTTGAACACACTCCGGACACACCTGTGATGGCATAAAAATCACCACATTCTAGTTGTTAGTAAAGCTTTAGTCCCAACTGCCCTTATGGTGGATATGGGATGTCTGCAGGTAAAAATGACCAAACCTGCACGAGGCATTAACCATCGAGGTCCTATAGATGGCTAAGTGAACCCATAGACAGAAAATGTTCATGCATATTTTTTTTCTATGATCGAATTAACTTGGCTTTGACACATGCTTTAGGTTAACAAGGGCGCAGAATGGAATCGACCTCCGTTCGGCGCCGCTCGCAGTGTTTCCTCGTCCGGTGTGAACCAGGCGTCACTTTGAGAAGCTTCCTCGTTGTCTTCTGGTTTCTACCAGAAGGTTGATGTCTGCTGAGTGAACAATCTGTCCTTTTTGTCCTTCATTTCCTCAAAAATGTCTAAATTTGGCATTTGTTTTTGTTACATTATTATAAACATTTCATATTGATGAATGGGGTTAAGAGAACTTTGTTGATAATCATGGATGTTAAGAATTGTATGTATGAAATGTCTTTCATTGAACATATTTAATACAAATTAGTACGTTTTCTATCAGAAATGACACTTAATTTAAAGCATAAATTGGATTTTTTTTACTAAATGGTAAGTTTTATACACCCGAACATGCAGGTGTTTTTCCACGCACTTCACCTGTTCAAAGTTCTCTGTTCCACACTGAAAACTTCTCCCTGAACACAGGCAGCAGTGAGGACGGCCGCACGTCATGCGTGGCGTTGAATCAGTCATTAAAGAGTCATGTCAATCATTCATTAACGCCAGGAAGCGACTCCTGACGAAGAGCTCGGGAGCAGATAAAAGAATCTTTTTCTGGCGTCTGTAAATGAATTCTTGTTAGGCAGCCTCACGTGCCCTCAGTGCCACGGCGAGCTTTTCACTTGACTCTGTCACATCAAACACGTCGCATTCAATCCAAACTTCACACTCACTTAAGAATCCTGCCGGAACATTCTGCACAGACTGTTTGATGTGTCCTTTTACGGAGTGTGTTTGAAGCTATTGTCTCCTGAATCTATCTTTAGTTTCTTTAAGGAATCATTCAACTTTCAGGTCAAACGGTCGCAGTCAGCAAACCAGTAGCTCTAAATACGAACAATCTTGAGTTAGTTCACTTATAACGAGAGAGTGATGTGAAACTGAAATACATTGTGTTGTTGGAGCCTCAGGAACCACAAACACATAATTAGAGTTCATTTTCTCTGAATAACACGCTTTCCTCTGTGAAAAAACGCATCATTCAAACTGTCAAAGAAGCAAAACCAAAACTTTGTGGATTATTCTTCAGCCCCCAGAATCAATACCATGTGGAGCCAATTTAGCTGCAATTACAGCAGCAAGAGTTCCTCCTGTAATTCTGACACATCCAGACCACTGGGATTTGGGTCATTCCTCTGAGGTTTCTGATTGATAATCTATTTCACAAACTTTACACTTTAACCAGCAGCTGTGTTGTTGTCAGGTTACAGCAATTTAAATTATACGTTCATCATTTAATCCCCTCCATGTAACCACATTTAAATATGAAGTCAGATTTTAAAGAGTTTATTTAGAATATATTTATATTAGTAAATGTATCACCCTTACCAATAACAATAATTGTTTACAGTATTAATTAGGATGATTTTGTTTGTTTAGAGGGGCCTCTCTGTCAGTTAGGGGACCCCAACGATTGATTAATCGATCTCAGCTTAATAGATCAAATCGATCCATAAAAGTAGAGATCGAGCTAACGCATAATGCTAAAGTCATGCTAACGTATGATGGGATTTCCCATAGAACGGCTAATGCTAATGCTAATGCTAAACATGCATTGCTGACTAAATGAACATAAACTCACAGGCAGGAATTTTCCAAACTCTTTTGAGGAAATATTTGAACTATTTATGGTCTAAAGCACTGTTTTTTTGCTCATTCTTTCTTCTTCTGCTGGAATAAGGTGTAAAGCTATAGCGCGATCGCCACCTAGTGGCCAAACTGAGGCGCCCTCCAGGAGAAACATAACAATTGTTGGAGCTTCTCTGTTTGAGAATCTATCATAACAATCTCATTATTATTTCACTAATACTTTTTACAGTATGTGAACTGTATCAGAGTAATGTGAATATATTCAAAACACATATATAGATTATTAATGTATTTCTAAACAAATGTGTTCAAATGTGTAAAAAGTATAAACTCAAAATTTAGAAACGATTGGCGACATCCAGCCCTAGTTGTTATAATGTCACAGAAAAAAAAAAACTTCATTTTTTTCAATTTTATTTGTAATCTGATTCTAAATGAAGTTTTATTTTGAAAAACTGCTGGATTCTCTCCATCATGTCCGACTCAGTCGCTCGGTCACGTGTTGAAAATGCATCTGCTACTTTCTTAAAGCGGCTGCAAAGACCGCTAAATTAAAACCACCAAGCTGGCAAAGTCAACAAAAAATAAACGTATTTGGAAAGTTTCTTTTAGCAGAAAACAGGAAACAGAAGAAGAGCTTTGGCTTCTGCTATAGCAGACAAAAACCAGGAGTCTTTATTCCAAATATGAATTTACTGCAACAGACCATTAACAAATAACACTGGCTGTCTAATGTTACAAATGTGTTGCTGACAAAGTTGTTCAAACGATGAAACCATGTGAATTATATTTGGAAAATACCAGTTTTAAGTCTCATTTGGTTTGTTTGTTTTTTTAAATCTTACTTTGAAGTTGGACGAGACCAAAGTTGGCGTCTGATTTTTGTTTTTTAGCATCTACTATGACAGTTACGGGTTAAAAATCCAATCCAATGAAAATGGTCTTTTATTTGTGTTTTAAACATGTTCTTATAGCATTTTTCTTAGTAGAATACCTACTAATACCCATTAAAACGACATTTCTGAGTATTTCCTAGTATGTCGACATCGACGACATCCATGTAGGTCTTCATTTTCCTCGTCCGAGCTGACCTCTGGCCCAAAACTGTAATGATCCAATGTTGTTATTGTTGCACCGCTAATGCTATCTTGAAGCTATAAGCTAGCGCCTGAGCGTGCAAACAGACGGGGAGGGGGAGGGGTTGCTACGAGCGAAAAGTCCCGCCCACAAACCAGAACTGTAATGAGCTACTGCTGTTGTGCCAAAAATAAGTCTTAAAAAACGAGAAAATGTTTATGATTTTGGCTAAAAACATCAAAATCATAATTAGGAACGATTCTACAAATGAAAAAAAATTGGTTGGAGTGGGACTTTAGGGGAAAATCTATATCACATTTTAATGGTTACTATATCAAATCTGGTAAACAAATAAAGTTTAAAGCAGCTGCAGATATTTCACAGTGGATGAAGATAAAGTTAAGGGAAATGGAGGCTAAAAAATAACCTTTTAGCCTCTTACAGGTTAGTCCATACAAATATTCACATCAAACCCGTCCGTGGTCTGAAAAAGGTTGGAGACCATTGAGTTATGACACAAAATATCATTTTAAAATAATAAAAAAGACTAAATAAAAGTCAGTAAAAGTAAGACGAGCAGATCCAGTAAAAAATCTCGGCACGTCTTTGAACTGATTGTCTTTTCTTCCATCAGTCTCAGCAGAGTTAAACAGAGGCTCAATGATTGACTGTAACACAATGAAGTCTGTGGATCAAACCCTCCAAAACCTCTCACTTCATTTGTTCTAGGATCTTGTGTTAACGCTGAAACTCTCATTCAAACACCATAACTCTCCATGTTTGACTGAAGAATGGCGATCAAAGTAAACCGAGGTGAATATCTGAACATCGTCACTTCAACTCAATCAAGAATCGCACTATGAAGAAGCAACGTTCATTCAAACCTGCAAAATGTGTTGTTTTTAACTTATAAAACTAACTTGAACTCCAATAACACAAATAAATCAGAGAAAAAACAGAAACAAGTCAAGAATCTTGTTTTGTCCCTCACCCACCTTGAAAGCTCTTGTTGACCCCCGGGGAGAAGGTGTTCCCCAGCATCACCGCACCCTGGTCCACCAGGATTTCCCGACTTCTTCCTTTCGATCCCGTCACCTCCCGCTGCCCCCCGCCTCCGTCCAGTTTCAATGTCATGTCGCTGTCATGGCGATCCAGAGAGACCTCGTGCCATTCGCCGTTGTCAAGGCGATAGCTCGGCAGGGTCAGGTTGAAGTCGCCGTCGCCGAGGTTGTAGAAAACACACAGGAGGCCCTGGAAGATCTGCAGAGAGGAAGAAGTTCTCAGGTTTCAGCACTTCATGAAGTGAATGAAGGTTGTAGAATTAAAACAACTAAAAAAATGTGATAAATAGTTTTACTGAGGAGAAATCAGATTCACCCCTCCTTGAACCGCCACCTTAACG
>NC_050514.1:33175294-33176324 GCF_002922805.2 Oryzias melastigma | reverse complement strand
AATTAAAACAACTAAAAAAATGTGATAATTAGTTTTCCTGAGGAGAAATCAGATTCATTTACCTAATTAAGATCTGGCCTTTGCAGAAATGTTCAAGGTTCATTTGCTCATTTGGACGTTCTTAGTTATTAATGCTAATGTAGTGTTAATACTTTACACAGTATTGTGGAACCCTCGGCTCAGCTGACTTATCTTCTTTTTTTTTTTTATTTCTACGGTGGCCCAGAAGTCCAAATCAATGCAAAAACATATGAGAAATCACAACAGATAAAAAAAACAAAAAACAAATAATAAAATATATATATATTTTAGAAATAAAAACAAAATTTGGTAACACTTCCTTTTACTGTACTGTACTTACAGGGTAATTAAGTGGTATTTACATGGTATTTTTTGTACCTACTGCGTTCTTACAGGGTTTTTACATGGTACTTTTTAATGGAATCTTTTGGTTCCTAAATTGTACTTTTTGTGCCTACAAAGTACTTACATGGTAGTTGATGTGTGTTTCTGTGGTACTATTTGGTTCATACTCATGTGGTACTTACTGGGTATCTATGATGTACTCAATGGGTTTTTACATAGTACCGTGGTGTTTGTGTGTCTTTTATAGTACTTACAACATGTAAGAACAAGGTAAGTACAAATAAAGTAACTCCAATTTACTTCACTTTTTCTATTGTTTCATGGTATTTACATGTGTAATAAAATAGTAGGTAAACAAAAAGTACCAGTTCTTTTAACTTTAATTTAATTGCTCTTCTTGTTTTAACAATAATCACTTTAATATTCTTTTTTAATGCGACTTTTGATGTTTTATGTAAAGGACTTTGTACACAAAATGTGCAGAACAAATAAACTTGTCTAACACCAAACAAACACATTTTCAAATACATTATGACTTTTTAATAGTTATTTTATACTTTAAATAACCAGCTAAAAAAACAGAAACCAAACAAAGTTTCTTCTGAGTCTTGTAAATCAGACAAACAAAAACTCTGCCAAATCTCTCATTCTTTTATCACTCATT
>NC_050514.1:33125252-33173061 GCF_002922805.2 Oryzias melastigma | reverse complement strand
GGGAAGTCTGGGCATCTTTGCTTAGACTGCTGCCCCCGCGACCCGGTCCCGGATGAAGCGGAGGAAGATGGATGGATGGATGGAAATCAGATTCATTTACCTAATTAAGATCTGGCCTTTGCAGAAATGTTCAAGGTTCATTTGCTCATTTGGACGTTCTTAGTTATTGCTGCTAATGTAGTGTTTATACTTTAGACAGTATTGTGGAACACTCGGCTCAGCTGACTTATCTTCTTGTTTTTTTTATTTCTACGGTGGCCCAGAAGTCCAAATCAATGCAAAAACATATGAGAAATCACAACAGATAAAAAAAACAAAACAAATAATAAAATATATATATATTTTAGAAATAAAAACAAAATTTGGTAACACTTCCTTTTACTGTACTGTACTTATAGGGTAATTAAGTGGTATTTACATGGTATTTTTTGTACCTACTGCGCTCTTACAGGGTTTTTACATGGTACTTTTTAATGGAATCTTTTGGTTCCTAAATTGTACTTTTTGTACCTACAAGGTACTTACATGGTAGTTGATGTGTATTTCTGTGGTACTATTTGGTTCATACTCATGTGGTACCTACCGGGTATCTATGATGTACTCAATGGGTTTTTACATAGTACCGTGGTGTTTGTGTGTCTTTTATAGTACTTACAACATGTAAGAACAAGGTAAGTACAAATAAAGTAACTCCAATTTACTTCACTTTTTCTATTGTTTCATGGTATTTACATGTGTAATAAAATAGTAGGTAAACAAAAAGTACCAGTTCTTTTAACTTTAATTTAATTGTTCTTCTTGTTTTAACAATAATCACTTTAATATTCTTTTTGAATGCGACTTTTGATGTTTTATGTAAAGGACTTTGTACACAAAATGTGCAGAACAAATAAACTTGTCTAACACCAAACAAACACATTTTCAAAGACATTCTGACTTTTTAATAGTTTTTTTATACTTTAAATAACCAGCTAAAACAACAGAAACCAAACAAAGTTTCTTCTGAGTCTTGTAAATCAGACAAACAAAAACTCTGCCAAATCTCTCATTCTTTTATCACTCATTAGAAATCCTAAATAAATCTTATTAGTTGGAGGAGAAAATAACGTCACCATCCAGTCCTCTGTGTACACAGATGTACTGGCAAGTATTTCATCTCCAAAAGTTGATTTGTTTGAACGTCTGAGCCAACGAGATCAGAGTCATTTAAAGCAGCGACAACATGAAAAACAGATCTTTTCTTTTAATTAACACTTTCAAATTAGACTTCATTTGTCAAACTTCAGCTACCTTCCAGGCAACATATGGTTTGAAATCTTATTTATTTATTTGCACGTGTTTCTGCCACCATTGATGGAGCCAACCCCCCCAACAGTTATTTATACAGAGGGAATTATAACGGAAGTGTGAATTTTAGAGGACAACACAAAAGGCTCTGGGAAAAGAAAAAAAAAACATTTCATGTTCCCTCATTACAGAAACAGAGTGTTAATGGATTTAAATAAACTTCACTATTCTGCTAAAAGTCGTACTTAACATTCCTGATTTTCATGAGATTTCCTGGAACAGAACAATTGTTTTGTCAAATACTTTCTACTGTCATGAATAAAAGCTTTTTGGATGATCGTATATTTCTATGATCTTATTATTATTCAGGGATGTTCAGAAAATATAATGAGTCAAATCAGGAACGGCTTAAAGTGAACGAAAAACCTGACAGGGAATTTGAAACAGAAACATAAAAAAATGAAAGTTTTAAACTTCAAACATCGTAAACTTAAAAGGAATATTGCAGATTTAATTATTATTATATATTTATAAGTAAAAGCTGCTGTTTTTAATTTTACATTTTGTTTTATTGGTTTCTCTTTCTTTCTGCTGGGACATGATGACATATGAAGTTATAAATGCTCCACTTCAGCGACAACAAAAGTCAGTTTCTTAATCAAAATTAATATTATTAAAAAATATATATATATTCTTAGAAGCATATTAAAATATTTGTTTGGTCAAAATCTTTTTCTTTGCTTTCAAAAAACATTTTTATGTGATTAAAATGTTTATAGATGTGTTGTCTCACATTTCACTTCATCTTTGTTTTGTGTTTTCAACTATGAGCTCATATAAGTTTGTGCCACCAAACAGCCAATCACAGACAAGAGGGTTCATCTTGATTGGTCAAGATTCTGTCCAATCATGTGTCTCTGCTTCTCATTGATGGAAGGGGGAAATCGATTTGGCGAAACATCACGATATTTGGTTTGGCAATACTTGTATCAATAAAAAAGGTTGACAAGACGAAATGTAATTAATTATTTGTGAGCAAATGTAGTTCAGTTTCTTGTTTCTGTTTTCCACTTACTTCTACTTTTAGAACGTTATAGGTAAAGACACATTTATTTATTATTTTGTTATCAAAAACCGGACAATGTGGACTGTTCCCTTTCAAAATAAATATTTGTTGATTTACCACAAGAAAAGCAGCATGAATTTGTGATTAAAAACAACTTGTAAATGAGATACAGTTGCAGTGTTTAATGTGATTATTAAATAAAATTTACTATTTTATTACCACGGAAGATATTAATATTCAGCTAAGTCTTTAAAAAAAAAAAAAAGGAAAAAATTGTTCTGTATAGTGTATCGTGATACGTGTCGTATCGTGAGACTCTTGTCAATACACGGCACTAATTGAGCTTATAGGCACAAACGAGATGTTGTATTTTTGAGTAATTCAGTTATTCAGTTTCTCCCTTTTTACTTTTAGGAATCAATTTACAGTTTACCTTTAGACTTTTTCATTTTTTAAGTTAATCCTAATTTTACGTGGGAGCAGAGCTTTGAACACACACACACATACATATATATATATATATATATATATTTACAGTATATATATAGTAGGTCAGCTGAACTATGCACTTGAACATGCAGCACTTCTAAAAAGCTTCATGACAACACATTTAGTGTTCCTGCCAAAACAAGGATTTATTATTTCAATTATGGGTGACTTAAACAGTGACATAACGGTGCCCTTTAAAGAGCCCGTTTGATTTTTTTTTTTTTTAATTGGTGTTTTTGCATTTATTTTTGCTTGTACAATGCAAAAAAAGCACTGTTTTAATCTCATTTATCTAACCTCTTTCTAACCATTTCTGACCTCTCAGATGAACAGTTCACTCTGCCCGTGGGATTAGCTGGGATTACGCGGCGTCAGAATCCTCTGGTCGTGGTTTGAGCGCTCCTCACCGGTTCTACAGCTGAGCTGACTGCTAAAACTCCACAGCAATCATTTATTATGGTCAGAAATGGAAAGTGTTACGCAAGGCCACTACAATCCTGTTTCCGTGTTTACTGACATGAATAAAACCTAAATCCGTACGTATCTTAGATAAGCACATCTACTGCTTTTGTGTTCCCATAATTGCAGCTTCTATCTGTTATATAATTCAAGTTCTGACAGCACCACGGAAAAATGTAGGAAAACTGTCATTTTATTCCCTCCAAGTTTCACATTTCACATAACTGTGTTGTGTTTTATACTTCCCAACACTCATGTTTGCTAGTAGTCTGCTGACAAACACTTGAGTTTTAATTGAAAGTAATAAGAACTAAAATAGTTGCATTACCAGCAATACTACTAGTGTGAATGCTGAAGAAATTTACTGTAATTACTGTAGAGGTTTGCTGAAAATGCTAAAGTTATTTGCATAATGCCAAAGTTGCTACAGAGTTAGAGCTGCATAAAGCGCACAAAGAATTTTAAGTATTTCTTGGAAAATAAAACAAACAAAAAAAACCATGAAAAAAAAATTAAAGGTTTGAATTAGCCCAAAATCTCAGTGTTTGCCAAATTATCCAGAAATGCTAACACATGACTGAAATACTAGCTTAACCCAGATTTAGCCCTCAAAAAATCTCAGTAGAAGCCTAATTAGTTAAAACTAAAAAGCTAGCACATTGCTAAAATATTAGCTTAAATTCAAATTAGCTCAAAAAATACCAGTAGATCCCAAATTAGCCTAAAAAGCTAGCATGTTGGTAAAATATTAGCTAAATTCAAATTTAGCCTTAAAAACCTCAATAGCATTAATGTTCTTAACATGCTGAATGTTTTGATACCAAATTTGTTTAATTTGCAGAAAGCGCAGAAATATTTGAAGAATTATTTGAGAAAAAGAATAACGAAACGAAGGTAAAATTACAAAAATTGTGTAAAATAAATTTTTAAAAAGTGTAAGTAATGGTACAAGCACGAATGTCCTGAACATGGTGACTGTTTTGATTGCAGGAATTTTTAGAAATTTGGAAAAAAATACCATTCATTTTCAATGGAACTGGAAAATCAATAATTTTCTTAAGTTTCAGTTTTTGTAGTAAATATGTCCTGACAAAAACCAAATGTGTCCCAGAAGGCCGAGCAAAGATGCAAATGTATGTTACGTCCTTTAGGACAGAACACAATGAAGCAAAAACAAAAGAGAAATCTGATTTTTCTTTACATTTAAAAGTGTCAGATCAATGGATGAGATAAAACATACTGCTGTCTAAACCAGCAGAATAAATATCTGAGGGAGGAATAAAGTTACATTTATCAGGTCAAGGCAAAAAAGAATGTGAAAAAACATTAATTCAATTGGATTGGAATGGAAAATAATCGAATAGAATCTTTATTGATCCCGAAGGAAACTAAATAATAACAATACAACAAGCCATAAAACAATAAAAACACATTTAAATCTGTTAAATAAAATAAAATAAATTATAAAATATTTAAACGTTATAGCTGTTAATAGCTAATTAATACCTATAATGATTAATAGATTTTTATTTCTCTATAAAAGTTTATGGGACTTTGGATTCTTAGAACCAGCGAGGACTTCCTGTTTAAAACAGCAGGGGGAGGAGTCACTCTGTCCATGTATTTATACAGTCAATGGTCAAGAACAAGAAAATATTATGGAAGTTTTTTGATAAATTTCATGGTTCTTGATGTTCCTGCGTGTGTTCATTTGTATTGTCTAGTCTTTGCTTGGTTCTGGTGTGAATTACCTGCCTTGACAGCATGTTTTCAGTGTTTTCTTTAGTAAAGAAGACTTTCACTCTCCATCCATCTGCCTTTCCCTGTCAAAATCCTCTCCTGCTATTACTGCCAAGTTAAGTGCATATCATCGCACTAACAAGTCACACACCAACTGGACGGGATTAGGATGTCATGGCGATACGACTATGAAAAATGGAAAATCTTTGGTGATTTGTGCTTTGATTTGCGTCTCCTGACACTTCCTGTCAACGCTGCTGTTGTTGCCTTTATGGACATGGAAAAAAAACTTTCAAAGCATTTGCTGGAGTTTATTTAAGAGCAGATTTACAAAAAAAAAACAGAGGCAAATCTTTCAAAAATAGCTGAAATGTGCAGCAGTAACCAGGTTACTGTTTCGGTCTATCAGCCAGAGAAATACGTTTATAGGGTCTAATGAAAGGCACAAATACATTTGTTTTCTAAATGTGATCCTTTATTTTACCCACAGGGGTAATTAAGATAATTTAGATGAGCCTTTTTTATAGCAACTTAGTTTTTTTTAAGATAACTTGTGTGTTTTGAGTACAGAGCAGAAAAACTAAACAAAACTACTACAAGTTTCTAGATCTATTGGTATTCTGTTTAAAATCAGGGATGAGTTACATAAAATTGTTTCTTGTTTACTGCTCATTAGTTATTCTGTATCTTTCATATTGTGCAGAGATTTGGGGAAATGCAGGAAAAACTATCATGGAATCTTTGGTTAAATTAAACAAAAGAGCAATTAAAATAGTTAAGAGAACAGGATATTGTGATTCAACAAATTCTTTATTTTGTTTGAATAAAAGTTAAAGGAGATTGTTAGTAAAGTTAAACATATTTTAGTTTTAAAGAATATAGAAACGATTTACTTTAAGAGTTATTCAGTATAATTTAGGAGTTCTTTCTTATTTTGAACAGGTTACATTTAAACTAACGTTAAGGTGAGATGAACTGAGTGATGAATTAAAATTAAGAACTTCGCTTTTGCAGTTTAAAAAAAGTTGAAAACGTAAATGTATAAATTATTACAATACACATATGTAAAGGATTTGATTTACTTGTTTTCGTATTTTTTTATTGTATCTGTTTCTTTATCATGCTGATCAACACGGACATTGTTTAGTTTTCAAGGAAAGGCCTCGAATAAGCTTCATAAGCTTCTGCCTTTTCCTTTTTTATTGGTTGTTTGTAAATATTGTATATTGTGTTAACTGTAGAAATGGAAAACTAAACCAATAAACTTGAACTTGAACCACTATAGTGGGCGCTGAGAGCATAACTTGGTTTAACACAAGTGATTTTCCAGGAGTCGGGTGATCGTGCAGATGTGTGCAGATGTGTGTAGATGTGTGTAGATGTGTGTAGATGTGTGTAGATGTGTGTAGATGTGTGCAGATGTGTGTAGATGTGTGCAGAGATGTCTTCATCCGTTCAGGCTGTGTCTGAGACTGAGGTCCTCCACACATTATGTGTGTTGAACTGCTGGACTGTGGCGATGTCGGCTTGCGCTTTGCCGTGTTCAGCTTTTCTGGTTGTGGACTGGAGTCGCACAAAAACTGTCTGCAGAACTCAGCGGCATCAGAGAAGATCTCATTACAGCCACACATCCACCCCGACCTGAAGACCTGCAGCTGAGAGTAATCTGGTAGAAACAAAGTTTTTGTAAAAGAATCAAAGTTTCCCTGTGAAGACACGTCATCTGGATCTTCTGCGGGTAAAATCCTGTAACCTCGTTGTGCTTGAATCTTTTTGCAATGGAAGCAGGAGACTCGCAATCCCAGCAAATCAAATCAAAACAATCCTTATGGCAATTGAAAGCAAATGGGATGTTGGAGTGACCAGAGAACAATGCGCACAATTTAAAGCTGGTAGGGATAAAAGGATGAAAACAGATGCCGCTTGGGCAATAAAGAAGCGGATCAATAATCCAATTTGGCCAACTGGCCAAAACGACAACTCCATCAACTCCACGAGGTTAGAAAACACAGGCGGGAAGGAATGAGTCTCACAGTAAAACTAAGACTCCAGTAATCCTCTTTCATTTGGAAGCAGGATAAATTGAAAACAGCGGTTCTAACTCGAGATGCTCTAAAAGTTTCATCTGCCACGCGGGATGATTACAAAGCCCTGCAGGAGAGGGTGGCTGTCATTTGTTCTGTTGCTTTGGGTCCAAAATAAATATCGCATGAGGGAGAGTCTGACATTTTAACATTCAATTTGCAGACTTGTGCAAACACACCCCGCTGTCAGCGACGCCGAAGTTTTCCCACCGCCCGGTCCGGCGGGAGAAAGGATGCAAGTGAGAAGAATGAAAAGACGGAGAAAGAAACGAGTGGAAACAAGAGAACCGTTTGTTAGTCAGAGAAGATGAGAGGAAAATTGCTTTAATTTTCTTAAGACGGTGGCGTTCATGTAAATAAGGCAGAATCCTCAACACATTTCTGAGCAAAAAAAAAAAAAAAAAAAGGGAGTCGGGGATGAGAGTGGAATATGACCGAAGGCTGTTTTAAGAATGATAGGGTGGTGGGAGGGTCGCTCTCATTTCAATTTCAAACTGTTCCTCCAAGTGTCCCACTGAGCATAATTTTCTCCCCTCCATCTCCGTCTGCGGCTGCTGCCGCGTCAACAGAGGCGAGATGAGAGGAGGAGGAGGAGGAGGATGTGAAGGAGACGTCGGCGGCCATCATTAACCACCCACTCCTCCTCAACATTACAAAGATAAACCAAAGCTTTGAAGGGCAAACTCGGTCAAAGGGGCCAAAACAGCCACCTCACTTCAACTGTATTTACCGCCCTCCGCGTCCTGGCGTCCTCTTTATCCACGCTCCTTCTCCTGTCCTCTCCTCTTACTCACTCCAAGGTGGTGGAGCTGGAAAGCTGAGGCCCATCTCAAGGCTTCCTGATGAGGTTTTAATTATGTGGAGAATCCACCGGGGGGAGCGCTTTTTGAATCTGCGGCAGTTTTAACCCCCATTAAAGTTGAACGGAGAGCTGGGATTTGGCTCCTGCTCCTCTCCCTGTGTGGGATAGCAGTCGGAAGACAGACCGTCCTGGAGGCGTTACGGTGTGAAACTCCTCCTGTGAGTCCGCCGTGCCGCCGCAGCGACGGACTCCGCCTCCAGGTGGAGTTCAAACGACATCTTCATCACTTCTTTGTTTGCTATAATCACAGAACTTTGTGATTGTTTCTTTTTGTTCCTGTTTGCAAAGTGTAACCTGCAGTTCAACCCTTTGGGGCCTAAAACCCCATTTTCATGTACTTTTTAAATTTAACTCCGTATTTTCAATTTGAAAGACTACCTGCTTGTTTATTTGGTATAATTTTAATCAGCACAACTCCACCTTTGTGAAACTGCTTCTATTTTGTCAATCTTCCATCTTATATTCACACACTAGACTTAAAAACATGAAAAAAGTGATAAATTTTGCTGCGGAAACCCCAAAATTGTTTAACAAACTATTCTCACAACACAAAATGAAACTTTTAGGTGTCATTTCATAAAAAAACAAGAACAAATGTTGTCAACAAACTAATTAACATGTTTTTGATTCAAAATGCAAATAAAACATCCAGACGGAAGTCACAGATGTCTTTGGGCCACAGATACACTGTAAAAAGTGAAATTTTGGATCAATTAACAAAAGTTCAGTAATTTGTTGCATTGAAAATATTCGTTTTTTATCAAATATATATTTTTTATAAATCATTAGATCAAAATCTAAAATTGATGAAGACATTTAAATCTAACAAATTACAGAAATGCTGCTAATTGATCCAATGTGGAACTTTTTACAGTGTATGAACAGTTTGTGTTAATGGAGGTCCATCAGAGACCTCACAGCTCGGTCATGTGACCTTTATATGTGGCTGTACTTCAGTCTCCCTGTGGGTCTTCAGCTACCAGGGAAGGGGAGAGAATTTTGAGGAAACTGCAGAACTTCCGCGATTATTAGACAACGCCGGTGCTCGTTATTGTAGAAAAATTAATATCGGTCCCCATCCCAAAGTAAAATAGCGATTGGGTTCCTCGTTGTAGGAATAGCAGACAGCTCCGCCCACAACAGCGGGTCTTCGGTTCTTCGCTGCAGCTGTTGGATCAACGTTCATCTTCCACCTTATTCATTCAAATTCACTGCAGTTTGTCTCATTAAGAGCTAAAATCTAGAAAATCTTTTTACCTCATGAAAAACTTCAAATTATTTAGACCGGCAATCATTGTCATTAAAATGATCTATCTTTCAAGAATAAGTGCTGGTTTTTAGATTTTATGGTGATTTATTAAGATGATCCAACTTGTACTAAGATTCTCATTTGTTCACATTTTGTTTTAAAATGATTAATTTCTACTTTCTACACAAGTTAACTTTCACTGTGGTCAGAATTAACTTCAGTAGGTGTGTTTTCATTGTACATATGTGCAAAACTTTATCAAAATTCTAGAAATATCAGAAAAAAAAACATATTTACGTTTACACTGTTTCCATTAAATCATAATTATGTGAATAAACACAAACCACTTCATGTGTTAAGTCTCCCAAAAACACAGAACTGAACAATACTTTGATCTACAGGAGATACATTCAAATTTCTGCCATTGCACTAGCGCTCATCATCATCCATCAAAGGAGACGTCGGCGTCTCATTCAGACCACGGAGCGGTAAGATACGTGGGAGTGACTACGGATGAAGAGATTTTAGGAAATGGTGGTTTTCACAGAGGAGCAGTGGATCCAACCATTCTGGATGACACGCTGCGACTCATTTAATTCATAAAAAATGTTTCCATTGCAACTTTGTGAATGTTGATACTCCTCCAAAACCACCCCCTTAAAGTCCAAAAACTTTTTGAAATTGTTGTGTTTCCATAGGACGAATTTATTATCACAAATTTAATTTGTGGAATTTCATAGTCAATGGAAACACAGGTATATGACAACTAAAAAAAACCAAACAATTTGCTGAGAACTGGGAAAAAAAAAAATCTTATTTTGGGGCTCCGTATTATAACATTTCATTTGAAGTAATCCTAGCTAACAGCTAATTTTTTATCTATTTTTTCCCTTTTTGAATACTTCTTTCTTTATTAGATGTCTAGTTCAGTGAAATGACTTCCTGCATGAACAGATCATTTTACTAGTTTCTAGTGATTTTTCTTCTTAAGATTCGCTCTCCTCTCCTATTCTTAGGCTGCCTCTTTTTGCAGTGTAGGAGCCGCTTTCTGCAGGAAAACAGAAACGCATATATTTAAATATGATAATACATGCAGATACTCTTTAAATAATAGCAAATGTGTCCCCACGCTGACCCGCGGCGCGCTGAGGACTTCTCTCTGTCAGTCAACACAGCAGTTAATCAGGCAAACACTGTGACCTTCAGGAGGCATTAGACTGGCAAAGCAGCATCCAGAGGAGGACGGGACTTTAATCAGCGAGTGTCACCCAGACAGAAAAACAGGGTGCTGCTAATGTTCCTCTGAGGAGACCATTAATTCATTAACACCCACCTTCCTTCATTATGAGAGACCTGCTGACTCGGATCTGCTTGGAGGTGGGATGTCACCTGCTGATAGTATCCCAGCAAATAACAACGTTTGCCTTATTATTATTTTTAATTAATGACTGCATTCTAAGTAAAAAAGGTAAATTAAAATCTGAAATAAATTATTGAAAGGTTTGCTGCAGAGTCAAATGTTTTGAGATGGAGGAAGTTGATGAACTAGAAACCAGTCAGGAAATAGTGTATGACCAGTCAATCAATACTCTGGAAACCCTACAGGAGTATTAGCAGTAAAGCAAACCAGACAGCAGGTGTGCAACAATTAACACTCTGTCTCATGTAGTGAGTCTTGACGATATAAGAGTTCGAACCCTATAACACCACAGCTCCAGTGTTTACATTCCTTCAGCCGTTTAACTGCAGCGGGTGAAGTCCGTTAAGTATTCTAGATATTTTAAGCAAACTCCTCATTACACTCTTACTACACTTTTCTGACATCAACATTTTCACACGTTTGTCTTTTGTTTAAGTTCAAACCTTCATAAAAAAAATCAGTCCAGCTTTATAGAATGAAACAAAGATGTGATCGAGACAGAAGATTTCTATAGATCTATGAGGCACGGCGTGGAGGAGAGTGACGAGGTAAAAGTCCAATCAGGACGCAGAATACGTAAAAAAAACGATACTGCCAAAGTTGAACTGTGATACGTAAAATGTCATGTTGGATAAACTTAAATACTTGTAATAAATATGACAATTATTAAGTTCATGCTACTTTGAAATGTGATTATTGTAGAATAAAAATTACTTCACCGCACTCAAAAATATTGCTTTGAACCATTCTGCCAGCGGTTGGCTCAGCTTAAAGATTCTAGAGGAAATCGTTAACATGTGTTTTTGTGATGAATTAGTGTTTCACTTTTTAGAGTGTGTAAAGTAAATGCAATTAATTCTGAAGCAGCTACGCAACATTTTATTTTAGTTTTACGAAAAGCCGTTTTCTTTGTGTAAACAGTCGACAAGTGTTGGTATGTCAAAGAGTTTGTGCTATTGAGGTGCTGCCGATGTTGTATTCACACCGGCCGCGTGATTGGTTTAAGAATGAGTCGCATGAACGCACATTCAGCAGGTGGTGTTCACACCTGACATGCAGCTAGCACCAGGGAGGGGACTCTTCTTTTTTTGCTTTCTGTTTATTCGTCCACAACCGATGGCGAGATGAAGTTTGATGTGAAATGTCAAAACTTCTCCAAAATCTTTCTCCAGACTTTTTGTTTTCACCGTTCTGTTCCTACAAATGTCCATCTTGGTATCACATATAACAGGCTACATGGATGACCTACTTTCACATTTGGTACAAAACTGTTCAATCATTTTCGGTCGGGGCAGCGCATCATTGTTTCCATGGAGATAGTCGAGTATTTGGAGTTTACAACATGTGTTTTGGAGCTACCAAGAGTCACTATAAATGGTGTTAGGCGCATTGTTTGTCTTTACTAGCAAAATACTCCAATATAAAATACAGAAATGATTGAAATTTTCTGTCATCCTAAATATAAATTTTTAACTCGCTAAGGCTGATGTAAACTGTACGTATTTACATGTGAACAGCTCAAAAACTGATGGAATTCATGTTGGTGACATGTAATAGGTGCAGCCAAGATGCAGATCGTTGCATTGTTTTAAGTGCATCTAAGGCTGGATATTGTTGTTGGTTGCATGTATTTAACTGTTAAAGTCCCGTTAGCTGTTACGCACCTGGAGCCCGCAGCACAGTGAGCTGTTCGCAACCGTAATCCTAACTTTAACTTTTCCTCTGAGTCTGTGCAGCCAAGAAAAATGAATGTATTTAGAAAATTACATGCTAATGCAGCTTTCATTTGTGCTAATGCTAACTAGCCTGAAAGACGAATCTAATTATCGATGTCTTTATCTTTATGACCTGTTAGTTGTGTTGCTTCACAGGAGAAGGTTTCTACAATTTTGTCAATGTAATTTCTATGGAGAGAAAATAGACTCACTCTGATTTGTGTATGCGTAGTTCTTGATTTGTGCGTAAATTAGAATCTGTGTGTGCGTAATTCTTGATTTGTAACTAATAATATGTTTTGTGCTCGAGTAAAAAATAAAAAAAATACAATTTACACATGCACTCGTTCTGCTGCGAGTCTCCAAGCGAGGTACCGCGGGGGGATTAGACCAGATATATGTACATGTTGTTCTTTGTAGATTTATATATTCCTTATTTTGTAAGCTTTTTTTTTTTTTACTTTTCAAAATAAAATAAAAACTACTGCCTACGACATAAAAACATGTTTGCAGAAAGCTAAGGATATTTGGTCCCGTTCCTGTAAATCATCATACTCACACTTCTGTGCTTTTGATCACAATCTGTCACATTTGTCGAGGAGAATAACATTCCATTCACACCCCCCACACACAAACAGTAAACCTTTGACAAAAGCCTTGGAGAATCACCAACAGGACTTGACACTGGATTGTTGTCTGATTGTCACATCTGCTCACAAGTTCACGTTATTGAACTTTTAGTCACACGTCTGTAGCAGTCGTCACATAAAAACCCAGAATTCTCCCCAGTTAGAACTGGAGCAGAAACTGGGATGAGCAGCTAAACTCCTTCTAGATCTCTCGTTAAAGTCCAGCTGGCCCGAAGACCAGAATCCTGTGAAAACATGACCTGGAAGACGGAGAATCTCCACAAACACATGCTTCCAAGTGGGGCATTTTCAGTCCAAACAACAATGTTTAACGGCCTTGTGGCTTTGTTTAGATTCCTGAGCTGCGCTGCGATGCTTTTCTTTGGAGAAAAGAGATTTTCTCTCTTCAGTTTCCTTTCTAACAAGCCCCACTGGTTCACTTCCCTCTTAGTTATGCGGTCATGCACTTCAGCTGTTATTCTGTCAGTTGAGGCCTGTGGAGTCTTATATGTGGCCCTGTAAGGAAGTATGAGAATTTTATCTAATATTGTTTTTGCTCAATTATGAAATAAAACTGTAATAATTGTTGCATTCTCCTTGATTTTCTTTCAGCCAAACTGCCTACTTCTGGCTTATATATATATGAATGGGGTGCTTGGCAGGTTGAAATGTTTTTTCAAAAATTCAAACTTTTGGCTCATATATATATATATATATATATATATGTATATAAAAAATATATATATATATGTTTGACAGGTTGAAATGTATTTTCAAAATGCTTTTAGCTCATTTTTTGGTTGCTTTATTATTATAACATTGTTATAATTTTTTGTAGCTTCCCACCTATTGGACATTTTTGGAAGACAATTTAAAAAGTCTAACGCTTGGATAACACTGGCCACGGAAACGCCGCGGTGAAGAGCGCGCAGGGCGGAGTGCGCGCCACACCAGGTCCGCTTTTTTCCGAGCCGCTTCTGCTAAAGTTTTTTTTATGCTTTAGCAATCATGGGTAAGTTAATAACCCCAAAATATTATATAATATTTTATATATATATATATATATATATATATATATATACATATATATATATATATATACACACACAATCAAAAAACACACAAAGATATATATGTTTGATTTGCATATTATTTATTTTAATCTCTACAGTCTGTTTAGATACAAAAACATGATCGCATTTGTCAGTCGCTGTGTTTTATTGTGAAAATTTGTTTTTATCTTGAAAATAAACCAGATTTTTTCATGCATCTTGATGTAACTTCCTGCCAGAATTCACACGGATCGCTCCCGGCTCGCACGGCGTGAGCGATCGGTGGTGGACCGCGGCAGTGTGATCCACGCCATAGGTTAACAAGGGCGCCGAACGGAAGCGGCCTCCATTACACGCCGCCTTCGGGGTGCTTCCATGGCGCTTCCGCGGTGCTTCTGCGTCCAGTGTGAACCAGGCGTAAAGATTAAAGATTTTTTAATACAAGGAAACAGAACAACTGCAATAAAAATCCTAATTTCTGGCCTTGGCCTTTGCTAAGCTTTAAAGCATGTTGTTAGGAGGTTTATGTTTCACGGCAGGGAATCCATTTTCTAAGATTACAGATATTTCCATGCTGTCTGCACCCAGGAACAAATGCCCTTTGTGTGGTGGATTAATGATGTGAACGTGCCCCCCCGTGGGGTTGTGCTGAGGAAGTACTGTGACATTTGGGAGGAAGCGTGGAGCAGGATGGGAAGCAGAGGCGGACGGATGATGGACAGAGATGGCTGGAGAGCTTCCACCGCGGTGGCAGCTGTGGTCCAGAAAGCAATCATCATCAGTACCGGCTCTGAGGTTTGATCAATGCATGAGGTCACAGCACGCCGCCGAGTCGGATCAAGACGAAACAGGCTTTCTTTCAAATGAGCAAATATGAAAGTGCAATTTGAGCATAAAGAGAACAACCGGTGGGAGTAATGAGACCCTTGAGGCAAATAACCAAATAATATTGTTAATGCATTCAGTCCTGGCGCTCCGGTTTGAAGTCATCTCTGCTGCTGCTACACAGGAACCATTGTTTTCTTGGTTATTTCATCTTTTATTTGTTGCTGGTGTGATGATCAAAGTCAGATCTGACTTTAAAACCACAATATTTCCTCCTGCATATGTAGAAAGTGTTTTTATTCTAGCAATATTCTTAAAAAAGTTCTTCTTCAGTCAAACTTGTGCCTCACTTGGCATCATTTATACATTTTTTCCCCCAACAGGAGCTTATTTCAACCTCTTTAGAAAAATGTGACAAACTTATTTAAGACCCAAACAAGATCCAACAACCTTAGATTTATTTTACTTTACCTGTAAATGTGTCTTAGGGGAAAACGTTCCTATGAAGCGATGAAAGAGTATTACAACTATCACCACACGATGGGCAGGATCTTTGAGGTTCCATCGGCCGCCGCCTGGTCTTTAATATAGACGACAGCAGTGAGGTGGCCATTGAGGATGACGTCATTATGACATAAGGCGACAGCTGATCGGCCAAAAGGCGGTGGAAGCTGGATCGCTGTCAATATCAAAACTCCGCCGGCTGGGGTTATACAATACGGTTATACGTCCTGCATCTCTGGTCATTCGTAACTCAGATCTTCTGCACACAATAGATTCTTGTCCATTTAAAAATGTACACATTTTTAGACAACATGCCTCCCAAGGAAACACAATGTTTTGTCTTCATTGTATTCTTCTCATGACAATCGTAATTCGTCAATACGCAGGTCTCAGAGTCGCTGTGCTGCTATCAACGCCACGATGGGCTGAGTGTAACATCAACGGTGTCTCCCAATTTGGACCCACGGTTTGGACCCACGGTTTGGACCCACGGTGGCCAAGTCATAGCAGGACCCCCAGTCCATGTCAAAAGTGTTTGTTGAGTGCCGGTGTTCTAACGATATGTCCTAGCTCATGAGAGTTTCCAACCCAAAGAAGAACATGATAGATATAACTATTCAAATGTCCACCTTTATTGATAATCCAGCCTTTATGAATGAATGCACAGTTTTGATGTTAGGCTGTAAACGCAGCAGGGCAGGAAAGACTCACGGGGGAGGGGTAGCACAGCTTCAAAACGTCAAAATGGTCAAAATGTGTTCGTAGTATGTAGTCGTGTGCAAGTGAAGATTATAAGAAACGTATAAGGCTGTCGTTGATGAGTGGTATGGAGATACTTTAGAAGATTCGCGGTGGATCTGTGGAACACCAGAGGTCGTTAGCTCGATACAGCGGAGCCCGCTAGCTTGCTACAGTGGAGCTCGCTAGCTCGATAGAGCGAAGATAGCTAAAGCAGAGCTCGCTAGCTTTCTACAGTGGAGCTCGCTAGCTCGCTGCAGAAGAGCTCGCTAGCTTGATAGAGCGAAGATTGCTAAAGCAGAGGCCGCTAGCTTTCTAGAGTGGAGCTCCCTAGCTCGCTGCAGCGGAGTTTGCTACAGCGGAGCTCACTAGCTCGATACACGCTACGCTTTCCACCGGGAGGCTGGCTGGTGCAGCGAGTCAACCCTCTTAGTGCTCACTTAAGTCACTGTGGGCAAATACTGGAGGGGCAACCACAGGAACACGGGGCCCACACTTTCTGTCCACTTTTAAACCATGTGGGCCCCACTTGGCTGGTTGGGTTACTGTAAGTAATTTGTAAATGAATAGACAAATAAATACTCTGATGATCAAACCAAAGCCATCTTCATTGTGAGTCACATGACAGTGATCCAAACTCCCAGCAGACTCACCTCCAGTCGCAGGTATTCGGTCTGATCCCGTGAGACCAGGCTGAGGAGGACACTGCTGTGTCTGCGAGTGCGAACCAGGACTTGGACGGAGGTCCTCCGGGCGGGAAGCGGCGACGGCAGCTCGTAACGCACGTGGCTGTGGCCATCAAAGGAAAACTCTGGCACCTCTGCAAACCCAAATGTGACAGGAGGTCAAAGCAGGCCGTGCTGTGACAGAATATTCACAAAATGTAAAATGTGTTTGGCGCGAGCCACACACGAACACATCCACCCTTAAAGTGCTGTCAAAGTTTCTCTTCAAACTCATAGCAAATGCAGGAGATGAATCCTGCAGTCGATTCCACATCCTTTCTTCTCTGCTCGCTGTGACATCAACAGAGTTCAAGGGTTCAAGATCCCGTTTGAAGCCAAAGTCATCTTTGATTTTTTTTCTCAGCTCAGAACCTGGAACTGATCAGCCGTAGCCTCTGAATAACCCAAAAATAGATCAATGTCTTCCAAGGACCAAACGCTCGCTTTATCTTTGTGGACCACAAGAAAGAAATCATATTAGTTTATGAGGAAAAGTCCCTCCGATTTTTGGAAAATGAGATCTGAAAATGCACTTTGTTGTAATACAACTGGAAGACATGCCTGAAGGACAGGAGGGTTTGAGCAAGTGTCCTGATTTAGAGAACTGGTAGTGTGTGGTTTAACCCAAGCAGCTCATTAACTTTGATCCATGTGTTCCAGGTGGAGTCTATAAGTCGTTTTAAAATTTAAAACATCTTATTTATTTTAATATGTTTTTTTATTTATAAACCTCTGTACAAGAGAACACGTGAACAATTTTCCATAATGGAATCCATCATGGAATACTCACACTGACCTACTTTCACTGCAAAAGCCTTGGAAAGTTACAAATTCAAATAAAAAATAGACCTTTAGCTAAATACTATTTTTTTTGCCATATGTCAGTGTATTTCTTTGTACTTTGTTTAATTTATTGTCTTTTGTTAATATCAGATTAATCACACTTTTGTGTTGTGATTAATAACTATTAATTACAATGTTTTACTGTGAATTTGATGACATGCTGCTTTTAAACAAAAATTTTCCTTCATTTTTATAGCTTTAATTTTTCTTAATTTAATCCAAAAGTATAAATTGTGAACTCAAAAAACATCAACAGTGAGAAACGAAGAACTCTAAAAACTTTTATGTCTGCAGTTTGACTCCAAGAAAACAAAGATGCTGACATACAGCCAGAAGAAACAAACCTGCAGACCTAAAAAAAAAAAACAAACAAAAAATCAAATAAACAACAATGTTTTTCTTCTTCTTCTGGACATAAAAAGCAGTAAGAGATGAACTCCCTCCATGTACTGATACTTTATTTAACCTATTGTGACGATCGGCATTTCTGTTACTTGTCTTGTTACCATGACAACGTGCCGCACCACGGATCAAACTTTTTCTGAAAAAAAAAACACCCAAAAATAGCAAAAATAAAAAACAAAAAAAATGACTGAATATTTTTTTTTTTAAGTGACCATGATACAAATAGAACCAGAGGAAGTGTTTTAATGCACGCTGTAGATGACCACAGAGCAGTCTTAGCAACAACCCCGCCCATACCTACAGAAACGGGTGGAACCTCACGTGCTGATGTCACAACGTGAGACAGCCCCTCCAAAAAAAGTCTGCTCCGCCCCGACTGAACAAATGCTATTTTCTTCAAGTGTTAACATGTTAGGTACTGTTGTTTTCACATAAAGTGTTTGCTGTGTGTATCAACTAAAGGACTCTCATTCCACAGTCACAGAACATACCGGTGCATTAAAAAAAAAGTGTCCAGTGTCATTGTGAGGCTCGTGACACAGAGCAAACAGGACTTGTAAAGGCTGCCACAGAGTGCTGCGGTCAGCAGGAAGCATTACTTTTAAGTCCACTCCTCAAAGTGGAGGATGCGTGTAATAGTCCAGGATCATTAGAGATCCCATCTCAGCCCAACAGCCTCCTCCTACAGCTGCAATCAGCCAGACGCCTTCGCAGACATACGGCTGACGCAGGAGCGTTCCTCCTCGAGCCGTGAGGATCCTTAATGTGGGAGCTGCCGGGAGCCTTTGAGCCGCTCTCACAAACGGCACAGCAGTGATCAAGAATCCTTCAGGGAAAAGCCAATTGACCCGTATATGCAATTTCAACAGAATATGGAACATCTGCATTCAGAATGGCGTGAAGCAGATGGCATTATTTACTATTAATGGCAGGAAAGCACAGAGGAGCAGCCACTATTATAATAAATGAGCTTGCTTGTTAGATTGCAGGACTGTCTGCAGACAACTCCTGTGTGGAAAATAAGCAGAAAATACGAGTTTTTACTCTTTGAAGTTGTGAAGTTTTTTTTAGTCAGTAACCAGAAGAAGGAAAGAGGTGATGACATCGATCGTGTTGATGGTTTATCTTTCTTTTTATTCTATTTATCTGAAATCCGTACAAACCAATCAGATTCTTGTTAGTGTTTGATCATGAAAACAAAATAAAATATACAAACTGAATGTTAGTAGCCCTACTGGTGAACTATATAAATATTTAATCAGTTTAATCCTTTAACTACCCAAAAAAGAAAAGAAAAAACACAAAAAAGTGTTTTTTTTTCCTGCTGCTTATTGCTTCTGTACGGAGCCCCTAAAGGGACATAAACGTAAAAAAAAAATGAATAAATAATTTACGTTTTTTTTTCTAAAAAAATACTTTGGGGCTCTGTGAAAACATTGCAGTTAAAAAAAAGTCTGGTTACTAACTAGAACTTGTTTTTCTAAAAATTAAAGTAGTAAAAAAATAAAAATGGGTTAGTAACTGGTGCACACAAGATAGAGACTGTTTCTTTCTCCTATTTTTTTCTAAATATTTAATTTGTAAATATTTCTTTTTGTTAATTAATCTGCAGCAGTTACTATCTGGTGCACATCTATTATTAACTGATCAATTTTGGGACAAAAAAATAATAATAAATTCACAACAATATTTTTATTTCAATGTCCCTTTAGGGGCTCCGTACCTTGGGGAGTAAAACACACAATCAGTATATTTAAAAACATGTTTTATAAATGTTTCCCATCGTTTGGTTGAGCAGGCAGTTAAAGGGTTAATGTGTTTTAAAACAATTGGAGACGTTAAAAATTTGGAAATTGGTTTTAGTAAAAAATATAAAAGTGAGATTAGATGAGGCTAACGTTCATAAGAACATTTTAGAAACTATCTGAAGAGAAGTTAAAGAAGACCATCGGTGGAGAACTCAATCTGTTGGTGAAATTCTCTGTTGTCGACTCGTTTCTATTCGCCGTTTCAACTGAACTCCATCACACTTCAGAACCACCTCAATGTGGGCGGGCTTGATGTATGGAAAGTGGGCAAAATGCAAACTCCTTCCCCCGTCTCCCACTGTGTTCTGACAGCCAGGTGAAGTCCATGTCACTGGACCCGCCTACAGAGGCTGTACAGAGTTCCCTCATTATTTTGTGGATGTATGTGCTAAAAATAACCTGGAATAGATACAATTTATAAAGCTTTAATCTTTATTTTTTTAAGTAATTCGAGATATTTGAATTCAGTAAAACTCCTCACTGCAGAATTTCTACACTTTTCTCTTTTGCTTAAACTCTTAAAGTTTGAACCAACATAGAAATAAGAACACATTCCTCTGTAAAAAAAAAAAAAAAACCTTAAGTTTATGTTAAACTGCAAAAAAAAAAAAGCGTTTTCTCATCCACCTCAGCTCATTTGAAGCCACAACACCATACGGAGTTGAAAGGCCTAAAAGATCCACTCCAATAAAAATGTATTTATTGTGTTTTCAAGATGTTCTAGTTGTAGCATTTTTCTGATAGTAAATGACCTATTTAAAATACTTTACGATGATAAATGCGTTCCTGAGTCTTTCTTAATTCAAATCACATTGGATGAGAAAAGTGGATGCTTAAAAAGGCTCAGACTGTTGATGCAGCTGCTCAAATGGGCGTGGCCAAAGTCTCCCCTCCCCCGGCCCATTCACACTTAGATGTCTGAGACACGGTGAGCGCTCAACGCTTTTCTGTAGTGAATTGTGATCCTAGCTCAAAACTGTACGACTGGACTGATCCGATATTGCTCGTTCCTATTTTTGTGCCGCTAATGTTAGCTTGAGGCTATAAGTTTGTATATTTCATAAACAGAGCTCTCAGCGACGGGAGGGGGGCGGGTTTATCTTTGTCAACAGTCCCGCCTACAACCAAGATTAGTATTTCTAATGAGCTACTGCCGCTGGGCATAAAAATAGGTCTTAAAAAAATGACAAAGACTTTTTGATTTTGGCTAAAAACTTCATAATCATAATTAAAAGTTCGCTGGTAACAATTTTAAGATTGAAAAAAATACAGTGGGACTTTAGTTTTAAGAAATGCATCATTCCCAGCTTCACATTGAATGGATCTTAGGGTAGGGGTGTGTATCTCAAGAGTCTGATGATACGATACGCATCGCGATACATATCTAACAATACAATACATATCACGATATATCCCCAGACTGTACCAGAGCAATTTAACACAATTCTTTTTAAAGAGTATGCCTTATAAAAACTCTGCCTGAATATGAATAAAAAAATTCAAAGTAAAAAAATATTTTATTTAGTGATCTCATATACAAGCTGCTTTTACCCGAGCAAATTCATATTGCTTTTCTTTGGTCAATTATTAAATATTTATTCTTAAAGAGAACAGTATCGTCTGATTTCTACAACAAAATATTTTTCAATACAAGAAAAAAAACATAGAATGAATGAACCTTAAAGTATAAAGTCTGTAAAGTATGATTGTGGTCGGGGATTTAAGCGGGAAGACACTGATATCGATACAAGTATCGCCAAATGAAATGTCCCGATATATCGCTGGATGGATTTTTCCCAACATCCCCGGCGGTCAACAGCTGATGTCTGCTCTGAAGGATCAGGATCATTCTGTTTTTTTTAAAGATGGTGGAGACAAACTTACAGTTTTCTCAAGGTTTCTTTCTTCAAGGTGTTTGTGAGCCTTTACTCACCATATTTGTTGTTTTTTTTTGTGCTTACTGTGGCTTTTTGTGGTTTAGTAATTGTTTTTGGCCTTGGCCATAACAGCTCTAAAGTTTGGACCAATTTTAGTTTTCATCAATTTAAAAAAAAAAAATTCAAGATCATTTTATTGTAAGTGAAGAAAAACAAGTTTGGGGGATAAAAAATATTTTTTGTCTCTTTTTTTGGAAGTAAAAACGGGATTTTGAAATCTCCCCTTAAGCTGCTGAGGTTGAACTTTTACCCTTTTGTCGTTGGTGAGATGGGAAAAGTTGCGGTTACCTTCCTCACACTGGTATCCGGTGTATCCCGGCACGCACTGACAGCTGAAGGAGCCCCATTCTCCGTGACAGCGCCCCCGGTGGCCGCAGGAAGGAAATCCCATGTTGACGCAGCTGCTATCTGTGGTCAGGCAGCCCGGAGAGCTGGACTGCGAGTCGGCCGGAGAGCCCAGATCATACAGCTGGAAGGAGGAGATACAGGTGAGGACTTGTAGGGAGCAAAGGGGAGGGTAAAAAATGGGGTTTTACCGCCTGACAAAAGAGAAAAATGAGGTGTGTAATGAGATGACAGGATTGCTAACAAATTGGTCGGTAAAAAACATCCCAGAAAAGCAGGTTGAGGAAGATGCAGTGCAGACATAAAGCAGGTCAGGATCCAGAAAAAAGTCGGATGCAGTGGAGTGGAAGTGAAGACGCAGGAGTGGGCTGGTTAGAAGTGAGCTCAAGGGCGAGAGTGTTCTGTGGACTTCCTGTCTCCTCGCCGCTGCATGTAACCCCGGTTCTCTCTGCTGACACTGACAGAACCCTGTGATGGAAAACCAGCGTGAGCTGAAAGCACGGGAGCGGGGCCTGAATACTTAAGAGAAGCCTCCTGAAATGATGCTTATTCGTGAATTTTATCTCTGACCGTCCAAAAAAAATCATCAATTCTGTTGGTGAAGCAGATAAAACGCAGGAGATCTTCTAATCCAGTTTGGATGCTAGAATTGCTAATTGGTTTCAGCCACCAGCAGAGAGACCTCCTGTCGCTTTTAGACCTTTGTACTGCTCATCCCTTTAAGTACATGTCAGAGTCACGGACCGAGGGCCGGATCCGGCCCTCTGGATCATTTTATTATATTGTTATTAATGGCCAAATTTTATCTTGAGCTTATTTCTAACTTGTATAATTTTGCTAAAATATATTTTTATGTGGAGTAAAATATTGAAAGTTATTTAAGGTTTAAGTTGATTTATTCTGGAATAATATTCCTGCATTTTTATTATTCAGAATTCATTTAAAAAGTTTTTAAAAAGGGGCATTTTGCACTATTTTGGCATTCTCTAAGATTTTTTAGGCTATTTTGGAGTTTAGCTAATATTTTAGCTACATGCTAGCTGTTTCTGCTATTTTAGGCTTTTCTTTTTAAGATTTTTAAGCTGTTTTGGAGTTTAGCTAACATTTACATTATAGCTGTTTTTGGCTAATTTAGGCTTTTTTTCAGTTTTTTTGGAAACTTTGAAGCTTAGATATTTTATAGTGACATGTTAGCTGTTTTGGCAAGCCTAAGTTTTTTTTTTTTGTTTTTTTTTTTAGCCTAATTTGGCATTTAGATAATATTTTAGCTCACAAAATCAGATTTGGCGTTTTTAGCTATTAATTTCAGCATCTTCAACCATCAGCACTAGTATCTTCAGTGAACAAATTCAGCTTCCAGCATTCACACTAGCATTATCACAGGTAATGTTATATATCTAGTTCATATGTATGTTAAGTTAAAGGTTTACAGTTTTAAAAATGTAGTTTTTCAGTGTTCAATAAATGTTTATCCTGTTCGGCCCACAAACGAAGGTGTGCTCTGGATTTTGGCCCCTTGTGCGTTCGACTCTGACACCCCTGACTTAAAGCTTTTCCGATGCAAAGCTACACAGCTCTGATAATGTGCGATCTGTGTGTGTTTGTGCACAAAAGTCCGCCACCTTCTGCAAAAACTGCAAAGTGTGACTCCAGCTGACAAGAGTGTCAGTCTCCCTGACAGACTCACTGTGGGCTGTCCTGTTTGGTAAGATTAATGTCAGGGGCTCCATATAAACATGTCACAGCCCACACAAGGAGAAGAAGAAGAAATTCAAAACCAAGTGTACAGCAGAGAGGAAGGAAGCCTCCGGGAGACGCTGCAAACAACTTAACGAAATCCATTTAAATGTTGAATTCAGTCATTTTGGAAATTGAATAAACAGATGCACCAATCAGCTCCCAGATCAGAGAGGTGGAACTTTCTTTAGGGGACAGATTCCTTCGTTTTGGTACAAAGACTGAAAAAAATAAGATTTTTTTTCTTAAATTGTGACACAAATCCCTCTTCAGTATGTCATTCTTCTCTGAAATTCTGCTTTGATGTTAAAATTTGCATAAAAGAAAAACAAACTTACACGATTCTTATTTTGAAAGGACACATTGATCAGCTCAGTTTTAAATGATTGTGTTGATGGTTAAAAGGATTTATTTTTCTCTGTCTAGAATAAAAAGATGTTTCACAGCCGTGTCAGACATTCCTAAGAGGTCAGAAAATGTCAAAAGTGCAATTGCAGATATATCAAAAAGTCATAGAAAACTGCAAAAAAACACTTTTTTGTGCATTTTTTTACAGTCTGCTGGTCAAACAAAACTGTCAATATTGTTGTCTGTAAATATAGTGATGTATTCCTTAAATCAGGAAATTATTAAAGCCCTACAAGAACTGCAGAATTCCCCCTATGAGCGGTCTTTTACTTTTTACCTAATCACACTAAAATGTCTAAAAAATAATCTTGACATATTACTTTCTTTTTTTTTTTTTTATATATATCAAAGACGAGTTTTCTTACGCCTGCAGCAGCTCGAGTTTAGGTTATCATTTAGACGCAAAGACCACGGCTCACGCTAGCAGCAAAGATGCTAACCAAGTGAGTTCTTTATGTTTTTTAAAAAATATTTAAAAAAAAATCATTTTTAATGTGCCAACTGAAAAGACACACTTGAAGTGTCTTTTTTTATTTTAGACATAAGATTTAATACAACGTTTTCGGTTTGGATTTCTCAGAAAAGTGTTCCTAATGTTTTATTGGAACACTTTGGACCTGATGTTTTTGTTTTTTTGTTTTTCTCAGTTTGACATTTAAAAATGACCCTTTGGTGGTATGAAAGTAAAAGTTTAGAAGTCCATTATAATAAAAAAAACTTCATAAAGCCACTTTTTTCGTTGTATTTTGATCTATTATTTTACTACAATGCCACAAATTTAAATGAAAATACCTAAAAATTTGGCTTTTTTCAGGAATTATAAGGTTAGATTAAAAATGAATTCATTCATTATGGATTATAATTTATGAATCAATTAAAAAAATCCAATGATAGGACTACGAAAATGAATCAATTTTTGACTCCTAGAAACCTGAATTATTTGTAATTAAAAAATGTTCTTGTTTCGGCACATATAATTGTTGTAAACCACAGAATTGGGCAAATCTTTGAAATAGATCATAAAAAATCTATAAAAATAGATTTATTCTTCTTTAAAAACATGAACATTGTTAATGTGTGCTCCAGTGCTTTTTGAAACAGTTAAAACGGAGTCAATGACATCGTCACAGACCCTCAAAACAAATGGAGCTGATTTTGTTACCATGACGACAGAAGAGAAATATCAACACATTGCAAAAGAAAAAATAAAAAGAAAGAGCTGCCATCGTGAAAGGGACTAAAATAGGAGAACAAACCCTATACAATGGCAGAACATGTCCATCAACATCATTAATCATCAGAACGCCCACCGCTGCTCGCTCTTTGGAGATTAATTATCCTCATGTCCGCCCACACGCATCACGCAGAAGCCAGAGTTAGTGCTGCTGTCTGCTGTAGGTAAACTATACGTCTGTAGGACTGCAGATGAAAGAATACCTGTGTGCAGCTTCTACAGGCCACATATTGGTTCAGATTTCCTGAAGGACTTTAAATCCCTCCTATAATGAAAAACAACAACAATTTTTATCTGTTTTACTGGAATTTGGTCACTTCAGGATCATAACTTTGTTTCTGGAAAGACTTTTCAGGACTCTTCAGTTTTACCTGAAGTGTAACAGGCAGAAAGTAGAATTGGCAAGTGTTTTTTCTTTTTTTTAATCATTATTCTCTCTTTAGAGCAATTATTGTGCAGTTTTTATCTTTTTGGTTTTCAGAATGGAAAGATTTTTTTAAATCAAAAAAGATTTTTGATTTATTTTTCCCTACCCCTACATTTAGCCCTCTAAACGGAGAGTTATGCTAAAAATAGTGACTATGTCTGAATTCCCACCCAAATCTCTAACTACTAAGATGAAAAATAGCCGCTGGGTTAATTTAATGTCCACTGGCCCAAATAAATTTAACAAAATTAAATTAAAGTTAACTTTTAAAGGCAACAATAACACATAAAACCACAGATTATTTGAAATTTTGTTCATTTTCTCATCAGTGATTCACTACTTCCCCAAAATAGTTACAAAATGTGCAGATTTCCTTAATTTCTGATCAGAATCACATCGAAGTATAGGAACTACAAAGACACCGTTTCCCACGATGCATTGTATTGTAGTCAACAAGGGAGCTTGCAGCCAGCGCAGCGCCAGACTTCCAGCTGCACCCGCCTGGGTAGGCGCCTTGAACCAGCCTCTTTATCGTGATATTTCCAGGATAATCGACAGGTGACGTCAGAGTCAAAACTACCCAACATGCACTGCACTGCGTCCGCCTGCATGATCTCAAACACACCTACTGTCTTTGAATTCAGACGTCACTCTTACTCGATGACATCATCAATAGCTGCCGGTCAGCATTGTTAGCGCGGAGCTGCTAGCGCTCGGGAAGTCATAGTAATAGTCGTTTTTTAACTTTAAAAAGTAAAAAGCAAAAAAACAAAAATTCATTACTTACATCTAAATATAAACTTCTGAGGATCAGAGCAGATCCACGTGAAGAAAAGAGCTTTCATTTCCACGAAAACGCGGCTCGGCCTACCAGAGGGATACAGAACTCAAAGTCCTTAAAAAACTATTTCTGAGGCCTCTTCCTGTCTAATGTCCCTTCAGTTAAAGGAGTTAGGAGTCTCGCTTCAATCACCTTTCCTGATCGGACACCTGCACAACCTCACCTGACGAACACCTGGTCTGAGGGAAGCGCCTTTCATCTTCATGTGGACATCCAGGTCAGTGTTTTGGCTTCATGCAGTTTGGATTTTTACAGATTTTTCTTAACTTTTTTTCACTTACTTAAGGGGAATAAAAATGTTTATCTTAAGAAATGAGGATGTAGCTTTCCTCCTCCCAGAATAGTTTCTCCTCATTGATTTATTTTTTTTCTTTTTCAAATAATTTTTATTTTTTTATTTGAATTATTAATATTATTATTTTTATTTATTCTATTTTAAATATATATATTTTTCTCATTGATAGGTTATAATTGCAGGTCAATCCTCCCATTAGTATTTTGGACGACTGCAGTTCCTGAGAATGAGGTGAACGTTGCAGGAATGTGTTTTCAAATGTTAAATAGTGGAAGATTTGTGGTAATGAATCCTCCAAATACTGATATTATTAAAAGAAATCGGCCCAGAGAGGCTGACAGCATGAAGGGTTGTCAGATAAAAATCTCTCTTTCTGTTGACAGATCTGATCAATTAACGCTGCAGCAGCTGAGGTGCATGAAGCTCACAAGAAACGGCTGGAAAATTGTTTTTTTTGTTTTTCAAAATAAGAAAAAAAAATATTTTTACTCACTTAATTCATCTAAAATAACCCAGGGATTCTAGCTGATTTTGAGTTTAATTCAACCAAACATTTCTAATAAGCAACAATCTAACGTTTCCTTTTTTCAAAGAGTCACTTTTGAATATTGATGCTCATTTTGGATCAGCAGAATTCTCTAAAGTACAACAGCATGACTTTGTTTCTCACACAGTTTCTGTGATTGTTCTCTGAATAATGTAACAAAGTCTTTTTATTCAAGCATGTCAGTGTTCCCACTTTAAGCCGAATAACATCTTTATGACACATGTCTATGTTATCACAGTCAGATGATTGATTTAGATGGAATTAAAGGTTAAATGTTCAGTTGAAGACGTCATTTTTTTACGTTTTTTTATTTTGTGTGAGTGATAACACCTTAAATGCTGTACAGCATTATTTCAATGACTTATTTCATTTATGTTTATATGGATGTGTGCATTTCTTTATATTATTTTATCTTTTTTAATTTTCATTTTTGTTTCTTTTTTTTCCTTTGCTATTTTTTTGGTTTTGATTGTTTGTAATTAATCAATAAAAAAAAAAAAATCCAAAAACTGATTCCAATGTCTCGACTGCATCTGTTTATACTTTAATACTTCGGTTCTAACAGAACTTATTGGTTCTGTTCTGGTTTCAGCGCTCCTGTCTGTGTGGACGGAGCGTTGTCATCGCGCTTGTGTCGATAAAGTTTGAGTGACGTGGAGCCCAGACGCCCGCTGCTCTGTTACCTTGCTGTCTACGAGCAGGTTGCGGATGCAGCCGGTGAAGTGTTTGTGCTGAAGCTGCGGGTAGATGTAGGGGATGTCCTCGTTCACGCCGCCGAGCTGCAGCACTTGACTCATGTTCAGGTGTCTGGAAGACAACGGCGCACAAAAGCAACACAACAGCATGAGGGACTTAAACAGAAACACTCTGGCTGCGTCTGTCGCCGTTAGTGCTGAAGTCTGAGTCACAAACGGTCTGTGGGTGGAAAATACGCAAACCTGCACGGGACACGCAGGTGTTCTGCTACGAAGATCAAGGCTGTAGAACGCTCAGAGAACACCTCAGTCCCACTTCAACCAGATTTTTTTTCTGTTGTACAATCCTTTCCAGGGATTTTTTACAGTTTTTATCCAAAATCTAAAAACATTTGTCGTTTTTTGAGATATATTTTATGCCCAGTGGAATTGGTTCATTAAAAATACAATTCTGGTTAGTGGGCGGGACTGTTGGCCGGGAAAACCCCCAAACTCACAGCCCATGTACGGATCAACCCCCGTATGGATGCATGTGACTATTTGCTGTTTCTCTGAACAAATACCACAAATCTAAACCATCATCAATTTAAAATACTGCTTTACTGCCATTCAAATGCTTCAACTTTGATTGGACTTTTAATGTCTTCCAAGCATTTCTCATTAATCTGATACCAGCTGAGAGTCAGTGTTGTGCCTTAATTTGTGCTTTTGTCTAAAATAAAAGGACTTGAGTCCAAACCTGACCACACAGGGAGTGGGTCAGAATCTAACCAGCGTGCAGCCTCACGGATGGAGAAGCATGCGCAGAGTTTAATCAGGCGTTTTATTAACTTTTCAGAGGAATCCTGCAGGTTAAAGACGAAAATAAAGAAACAGCACTTTCCAAGATGATCATTTTAGGAGCAGAAGTTCATAAGAAAAGACTGGAGACAGAATGGCATCCAGGGATTTGTCTGCATCACTTCACACGGAAAATACTGAAATGAGGCGGACATAATTCCAAAATGTCTTTTAACGCACGCTCAAATGCTTTATCACGGCTTTGATAATTACAGATCGAATGTTTAATATTTGTTATGTATGTGAGAAAAGTTGAAAACACCTAAATTTGTGGATTTAATGTTCTTTATTGGAGATATTCACCTGTCTGCGTTGGGTGTGACTCCAGTCACCTCACAGGAGAAGTGGTCTTCAGTGGTGACCCAGCTGCCCAGGCCCTCCTTCTCCGTCACGGCTGCGCCCGCACAGCGGTCCAGGGTGAGCTTCACCTCCTGACGGAGAAACAGGAGTATGGTGTTAATGCGTCTCCACACACGGATGAGCGAACCTCCTGCTGCTGTCGGGTCCTCGATTAGCTCCATCACCGTCGTGGGAGCAGATCGGACTCGTTTCTTTTATGAACGTAAACAGTTTTACTGCTGCCTCCTCCGCCTCCTGCTGATGAGCACCCGGCAAACGTCAGATAACTGGCTTCCACTAACAGCTCTAAACAAATAAACGGCTCTCCAATTATTTTAGTGCATTAAGTGGTCCAGGAGGGGAGCAAAAATATCCCGTTTTTGAAGGAAAACACTTATTTATTTACAATTAACATGACCTAAAGATCAAAGTTTGAACTTAATTTAAGTAGACGAACAGATTAGAGCATCAAAACTTTTGTAGAATTTGTAGATAATCATATAAAGAAAGACAGAAAATCAGAGTTAACCCTCACATGATGAGATTCTGAGTTTTTATGGTTTGTTTCAGGTTTCCTGAACACTTTAGTTTACAAAAATAATAACTTTGATGCAACTGTGACATGAATATTCCTTAATAAAGTTAGATAGATTGTATAATGTACAATAACAATAACGTTATTCATTCTAATGGTAAAAGGTGTATAGAATATACATTTAATATCATAGAAAACTGTGATGCTGCATTCACACCAATCGCAACAAAAACTGCTAACAGTTTTGTGACGCTTGTCCAAAAATGTCCTTATAAACTTGACGCTCCTGACACATGTTTATTGTAGTTTAGTTTTGACGTTTTGTGCGACCAAAGCTGAAGCAGAAAATCCTAGTACTAGTGGAGTGCAGCAGCATCATGTAAATACACGCTTTCCCTCCTCCTGCACGCGTGCCAGGACAAAGACGGCAGTCAGACTTCGCGGTAAAGCCACAGCTTTGCTGAAAAGAGCTTCAAATGCACCACAGCGATGTCGGAGCAGCGGGCGGCCGACGCTCTGCGGCTTTCTGCTTTCAATCTTCGGGGAGCAGCGCTGTCCGTGCTGCTTTTCATCTTAAGCTGTCAAACAAACAGGTCGGATAAGCCGCTGCTGATTATCCCCAACAAATGCATAGATTCAGATCTGATTTAGAATAATCACACGGTGATGCAGAGTAATCCCTGCTGTAATAACCAGAGGCTCAGTGCAGTCCTGCATTCCTGGAAACCACAGCACTGCGCTTCAGTTTACAAAATGTGCCATTATTTCACTGAGGAGTAGCAGGAGGAGAATCATTTGACTGACAAACAACAATTTTAGATCCATCACTTTTATATAATTATGATGCCACAGAAACATAAATTGTGTAAATTGTGTTACCTTTGGAGGCCTTAAATCTGCCTCTATAGTTTAGTGTAGTAGCTTCTCAGGCTGCTCTCAGGTGTCCAGAAAATATCAAAAACTGAACCTCCGAGTGGCCAAAAATAATATTACACAAGTATATGGAGGAGAAAAGTACCTAAAGATGCAGTAGGTCTTAATTTGACTATAATTGATTTAATTGAAATCCTTTTTGGGAGAAGTCAGAGTTGGAGTATTGCAATCATCCATCGCGCTCTCGTTGCAATTATCCTCATTCCTGCTGCCCAGTGGGTTTTTTTTCCTAATAAATCGCTGTAATCTTCCACATATGATTCACCGTGGATAAAAAAGCCTTTGCATAACATAATGGCTTCAATTTAACGGAATAAATTAGTCATATTTATGTGAGGTCAGACTGGAGGGAGAAAAGACAGCTTGAGTTGAGAATCCCAGTAAAGTGAAGGATCTCTGCAGCAGCTGCCATTTAAAAGCATCTCTGCATCAGCCAGAAATCTGATTAACGGGTCGCCTGTGAGCCAACGGCTCCCTAAAGTTTGGCCCATTAAACTCCATCCCTAAAACAATAGTCTGGATTGAAGTGTCTTGTTGTCCTCATGCTAGCATGCTAGCAGACATCTGTGTGATAACAGCCTATTGTTCCTCATGCGCTCCAGGCCAGATTTGAGTGGCTGTTGGAAGCTCTGCTTGAGTCCTGCAGTATCATTACAGCCGGACGTTATCACATATTTCATCAAAAACAAAAACCTGACAATTGCATCTGTTTTTTGGAAGCAGCTGGCAGGTAAAGCTCCAGAGGAGTTTAGCTGCTCATGTTATCATACATTTTCCTTTGGGATTTTTAAACACATATTTGAGTATAGGAACTCAAACATTAAATGTAAATGAAAAAAAAAAAAACACTAAACATCTATAGCTGCGTTTCTGTTACACAAATGCGCAAAACTTTATGAAATTCTAGAAATGTCGAAAAAAAAAAACTATTTCGCAATGACGCACTCAGTGCGAAGTATTGTTCTGTGCCACTCTGCCTGTATTACTGAGCGTTTCTACCAAGGCCTGGTCTTCTGTTCCTGACCCTGTTTTATTTTCTGATTGCTCGCTGCCTGCCCTGACCCTCACCTGGACTCTGATACCTCTACTCTCTTCTTGGATGATCCCATGCTCGTGATTGACCTCTGCTTGTCTGACTCTGATTTAGCTTCGTGGACTTTTATCTGTGCTTAGTTCCTGTCTGAACTAATAAACCTGCTGCAGGTGGAACCAGCTGGCTGACCGTTTGTGACAACGGTGACTCTTAATTCTAAACTGTTTCTGTTCCGATTTTTCATAGTCGATGGAAACTGGGCTATTGAGATCTAACTGTGATGAACTGTCTGCACAAGTGCTGCTGATGGCGTCCAGCCATGAAGACTCCAAAACACTGATACAGCAGAATAGAGAGGCGGAGCTTAGAGGCCCATCGCTGTAGCTCTTTGTTGCACTTGCCTCACTGATGCTGAAGTAGTTTCTTGTTTTGTTACTGCCTGTGTTTTCCATCTTTACTTTTTTTTTTTTTTTTGCAAAGTTTTACTGCGACAGACTGGCGACCTGTCCAGGGTGTACCCCGCCTTCGCCCTTCAGTTGCCGGGATAGGCTCCGGCACCCCCGCGACCCAGACAGGGAAGAAGCGGTCAAGAAAATGGATGGATGGATGGATGCAAAGTTTTAATGCCCATTTTTGGCACTTTTAGAGCACAACAAGACGGCGTGAAACTGGAATGATACAATAGTATTCTATCCTGGGAGGGGGAGGGGCTTATTATGGCACCAGAGAAGTCAACTGAAAGGTTGGAAAAAAAATCATAGAATATACATATAATTTTTTGTAACTCACTAATTTATATTTACATTGTCTTTGTTGAAGTTAAGCTACAGTTACATTTCTGTGAATAAACAAACAGAAGCTAACTCAATCCAGTTTGATCCTTTAAAACTTTATTTTTTTGTTTATATACTAATTTTATCACACAACTCCAAGAAAACAAGTTGGTAGATTAACTTTACAAAACTACATTTCAACTCTTCAAGATGTTACTTGGTTAAAATTACTACTAGAATTTGCAGCATTTTGTTTGTTGACTAAAACGATGCAAAATTTGAGATCTTCTCTTCAGATTGGTTGTTGATTGTTTAAGCTGTACTTTGTCATATCGCTTCAAAAATGTTAAAACCTCCATTGGATTGTCTTTGAAGCATTTTTGTGTTAAAAAATTTACAAATATGACCATCAAAAATATGTTTTTAAATTTATTTCAATCTGGATTGGAGGGACATTAAAGGAAACCCTTAAAAAAGAAAATTGAAGCAACAATTACGAATATAATTAAATAAAATTGAAAACAATGTATGTTTATGATCACTTTACTGATTTTTATTTTAAATCTAAGTTTAATGTTGTTCTGTAATGCAGAAAACAGTCCCATGCTTTTATTTTGTAGTATGGATAAAGTTTTCGGCCTCTTTGAGCTGATGTTCGGCTTCACGTTTCTCTTCTGTGAAGTGTGAACTCCATCAGGTGCAGCGCTGACCACGTCTGCGTTTCATGGCTCTCACCTTGCTGTTGCTGCGCACGTCCAGCCGATGCCACCGCCTGTCAGCCACATTCACGTTGCCTGGCAACTGTAACACCACGGTGCCGGAGCCGTGGTTGATTTTTAAGGTGGGGGTCCCATCTATTAGCTCTGGATGAGGAGAGAGTGGGAAACAAATGGAGAAGACGGGGAGAACTGTGAGTCGGTTTGTTTTAAACACACTTTTGTTCATCAGGACACAACACTGCAACAGGCGGGAAACTATTCCTGTGTGAGAACCACCACATAATAAAGAATATTACATATCACAGACTTCTACATAGGAAACCACATAGTCAGTGTTGTTTCTGCATATTAACTTTAATGAGGATTATTGCACACAGGCGGTTGTGATGTGTTTTTTTGCTTCGTGGCGCTCGCCAAACATCAGACAAAAGTTATTACATTCTATTTCCCGACTTACTCGAATGGGAAATTAAAAGTTAATGAAGTGGTTAAGAAAGCTTGTGTGCTTTCATCATATGTAAGGAATTATGTGAATGCATGACAATCGACCGGCTCTGACGATCCATCAGCGCACAAACCGAACTGTACACGCTCATGCTGACACTCAATTAGCAGAAATCATCTTTGTGTTTGGAAATGGTGCAAAAACAGGGCCGGTTGTCATGGACACGTTCCTGTACGTCCAGAGTCACGTGAGCTCACTCTTACCCAAAAATCTGTCGTTTTCTAGGACATAGTTTCTGCAGAGCAGCTGTCGCTCATTAGAAATTCACTGTTGAGTTGTGGGAGGGACTCTTGGTGCGAGGTAACCCCATCCCGCCATGGGAACTTGTGACCCGCCCATGGTACTTTCTACGACACAAATAAGATCTTCCTCAAACTACATTTTTATCTATCTAAAGAAATACTCAGAAATGAGCCTATTTTCTTCATATACAGTAATCAATAAATAATTAGAATTCCCATCAGAGCGGGTCTTTAAAGTTGTACCAAAATGGTGATTGAGATGACTGCAGACGTCATGATGCTTTGCTCTTTGGGAATCACTGTTTGGAAGTTGTTCATCTCGGCAATGCTGGGTCTTGCTGGGATCAGGGTGTCATGTTTGGACTCACTGCTCACCACACTGGGCAGGTGACGTGTTTACAGGTGTTGTGGGAAGTTGACCCAGCAGCGTTTCAAGACGAGTCCATCAAGTAAGGAGCTGGACTGTGATTACTCAAGGAGGACCAGTTTTGTTTTCAGCTTGTAATGAGGCTTCCTTCCAGGACAGTAGTTTCACCATTGACTGTATCTGAGAACTGGATCGAGGGAGTGTGACTTAACCCATAAAAAAATGGTTTACTTCCAGCTCCAACCAATTAGTTATTTCATTCAGCATTCCTTTTGTGATACAGACACAGACGATACAAACATTAACTATACAGACACCAGAGACACGGAAACCAAAGATATGGACACCAAAGATACAGACGCCGGCGATACGGACATTGACCATACGGACACAGACGATACAGACATCGACGATACAGACATCGACGATACAGACACCAGAGACACGGAAACCAAAGATACAGACGCCGACGATACGGACATTGACCATACGGACATGTCCAACCAGACGACGGCAGTAACCAATGATTGGTCCGAGAGCACGTTTCTACGGCAATCAGGATTGCGCTTGTTGAAAGCGGCGATATGAAATCTGTCAATCAAACGTTGGAGCCTGTAGGCACCACCTACTTTTATTGAGACATCTGATTGGTCAGTTTATGACTTCAACAACTTGTAAAAACAGAATAAAAAAGAATAAGAACATGTTTAAAAAACGGGCATCAGAGAACTAATGTTTATTCTGACATAGAATGACTGAGTAATAGTTTTTGTTATTTTAGTTTGGGGTTGGACCTTGGTAGTCTTAGTTTTCTGGCTTTGTTTATTTGTTTTCTTTAGGTAGTTTTGGTTTGGAGCTGCTGACTCTGACGGTCGACATGGCTGGGTCAGCAGTCTCCATGACTTATTTTATGTTTGGTCGAGGAGCCACCATGGAGAGATGAAAGATCTGGAGCTGCAGGTTGTAGACCTCTGGTTTAGACCGAAATACTTTTTTTTTCACATTTCTATCAATTTATGATCTCAGTAAGAATAGAATTTGAGATCCAATCTGGTATTAGCACCAATTTGTTTTGGTTTTGGACACTAAAGGAGGCAAAGAAGTATTGAAACAATGTTAAACGTGAATGATCCCACTAGAACTTTCCATAAAAACCTGATCATACAAATGTTTTCTGCATTAGAACCACTTTTCGCTAAAGTATCTACTGAGCTTGAGTACCCAGTAACCACCTTGGTTTGCGAGTGTGCCACCACAGCAGCCCTTCCCTCATTATGCAGCCAAACTGCAGCCACTTGGAGTTTTGCTTTGTAATTGTGTTGTGAATTGAGGCCCAAAGTCAATCCTGCATCATGTCTCCGCAGCCTCTGTTGAATAAAATAATACAAACGTGTCCTCCCAGTACATGTTCAATAGCTTATTGCTCCTAATTTTCCCCACAGCCACCCCGGAGTTCCCGTCCTCCACACCCACTGCCAGAAAATTAAAGACTCATTTTGCACTTAAGCATTTGCTCCTAAGGTTTCATTTCCAAAACTCCCTGTTGGCTCCTTGCTGTTAAATTATGGCCTGAAAAATGGAGGTTTCAGTCGAATTATAATTAACAGAGAAAAGTTGAAAAAGTCCACAGTGAATTTCCCTAACCTCTACACTCCTGCATTTATTCTCAGTTGAAGTTGGAAGTCAGCCCAGGCAGAAAACCTCCGTCTTTTCTCGGGGCTCTTTTCCCGACTTCAGAACAGCTTTCGTCACCCCCCCTTCGCTGCACACAAAGTACATCAGCTCTTTCATCTGCTTTCAGCTTCTCCTTCATTCTCTTAACTTAGCGAGAACAATCATCTGCAAATGTGAGCACCTATCCGTCTCCTGGCTCTTCTGACACGTCAGCAGGCTGGCATCACTCAGCACTCTCCTCCTGCTGGTTTAACAGACAAGCCAAAAACTGCCAGTCACTGGAGTGCACGCTTCCAAAAAAGGCTTTTATTTCGAAAATTTACCGCTTTGAAATGCTGAAGTTTATTTTACTGATCAATTCCAACTGGGAAATTGGAGCCAAACGTGTTCTGATGAGCAAAATCACCTTTCTTTATTCCAACAAGGGACGTTGCCTGGATCTATTTTCTCTTCTGTAAGCAGGAAACATCTAATTAACTTTAATTCAACCAGAAACGACAAAAAAACCAGAAGTCTTTTTCTGTTCAGTGTTGTCCTTCAAACATCTGAGAACATTTCTCTTTTCTCTGCAGATTTTTTCTGCCTAAACACACAGCATGCATGTTTAAATGAAATATAGGAGAGCACTTCAGAAATCTCACTAATTCAGCCTCTCCTTAGAAACGTGTAAATTATCTATCAGAGGTGGAATTGAATCGTTCTTTTAGTTTTTAAAGCGATCAGAGATTCTTCAAGGAGATGAGGACACCCTCCAGATTTAGAAAAGGAGTAATGAAAGGAGGATGTGAGGCAGTAGGAAAAAGAGGATGCAGAAGTGACGAAGAGAGAAAAAACAGAAAGAGGCGACGTGACAAACGGCTGGAATGGAATCAGAAGGAGAGTGGGAAGAAGCTGATGAAAGATGACAGGCAGGACGATAAATAGAGAGAAAAATGAATGACAAATCAACAATGCAGACAAAACAAAAGCAGATAGGAAAGCTGGAAAAGAAAACGGGAGGAGCAGGAGTGGAAAGGAGGAGAAGAGGAACTGGATCAAAGGAGGACGACTGATGTTCCAACAGATCTACTGTAGAGTAAAAACAGATTCTAATTCCTTGTAAGATGGAAGCAAACATAAAGCTGCATTTACATCTCATAAAAACACAAATACTTCCTTGATTGATACATTTTAACATAATGCTTTAGTACAATCTTTTAAAGTCTCACTCTGATCATCCTTTAATCGATTCTAAACGTGTTCCCAGTGGTCCTTGAAGTATGATTACAGCATTTTTAGTTAAAGTTTTTAAAAAAAATGTGTTGTTTTCTAGGACAGAGTTTCTGCAGAGCGGCTGCAGTTCATTAGAATTTTGCCTCTGAGTTGTGGGCGGGGCTGTTGGTGCAGAGTAAGCCCGCCCACACATCCTGTCACATTCTCTCCTGGGAGCTTGAGTGGGACCTGGTGGCAGAAAAGATGGCGGCTGAAAATCATTAGCCGGAAATAAGTCCAAGACTGGAATATCATAACACCAAGCCCCACCCCCCGACACACACACCACCACAGTTTTTGTTCAAAAAATATTCGTTTTTGGTCGAAAAAGACTCATTTGACCGGCAACCCTAACAGATATGTTTTTTGTTTCTGTCCAAACCTACGATTCTCTTTGACACAATCAATGCAGAGAAAAGCGGTTTTGCGTTGGGAAGCAACACTTTAAAGCAGCTTTTCACTGATATGCAACACATGACTATAAAGTGCTATATATCGATGCAAAGCCGCTTTTCTCCTCTACAGGATAAGCTGATCGCATAAAGGGTTGAAGCTAACTGCAGTCAAACGTAAACAGGTCTGGAGCTAAAGCTCCAATGTAAGATCTGAATAAAGCGTTTACCTTCTTTTGACAGATTTTAAGTTAATCCTGAACTCTAAAAAAAAGTTTTAGTAAAATTGGCTACAACTCTCAAATCTTGTGGAATTTCTGCTTCTGGCTAATGATTTTCAGCCGCCATCTTGTCTGCTTACAGCCCCTCACACCCCCAACTTAACATTAACGGTGCAACAAAAATGGCGAGCAATATGGGAGCTATCCAGTCGTACATGTTAGATCCAGATTCCAGCTCAGATAGGAAAATAGGATTTTTTTTCAAACTGCATTTTTAACTCTGAGCCTGATTCACAATGATTTGAATAAATAAATACTCAAAATTAATCTCAATATTTCTAATATATGTCCTCCACCATCAGAAAAATGCCACAAGAACATGTTAAAAACACAATTTTCTTTGGAGTGGGTCTTCAAGACTTTTTTCAACAAATAAATGTGTTGACATTGATACGACATTATTATTGAGAATTGTGATGCTCCTTTTTTAAATAATTTTCCTTTTAAAAGTTGTCGTCACATTTTTCAAGTGTCTTCTATTGTGTGTGAAGGTTGTGCATTTTTAAAGAAAAGAAACGTGACAAAGAAATATTTCTGTAAAATCTTAATATATTTTTTTCAGAATTAAAGCTGAAACTCCAGTAAAGAATATTTTTAACACTAGAATTCCTAAGCCTGCGCAAATTTGCGCAGGGAAGAGTTCCCCCCCTCTAGTCCGAGAGCCCATTGTTGTGTCATGGTGGGTCACTGATGAGCCATTAACTTGCCCATGTATATGTTAATGCAGCATGTAGTACCTAATGTGTATTTGAACTAACAGGTTGTGTGGGGGTTGGAGTTTTGGCTTTCCTGCTTTTACTCACATTTGAACCAAAGTTCCATCTCATTCCTAACCCAGAGTTCAATATGATGTTGCTCCACCTTTTGCTGCTATTGCAGCTTCAACTCTTCTGGGAAGGCTGTCCACAAGGTTGAGGAGAGTATTTATAAGAACTCTGGATCATTCTTCCAAAAGCTCATTGGTCAGGTCACACTGATGTTGGTGGAGAAGGTCTGGCTCTCAGTCTCTGCTCTAATTCATCTCAAAGGTGTTCTAAGGTGTTCAGTTCAGGACTCTCTCCTCCATGTCTTTATGGACCTTGCTTTGTGCTCTGGTGCACAAAAATGTTGGAAGAGGAAGAGCCCGCTCCAAACTGTTCCCACTAAGGTTGGGAGCATTGTCCAAATTGTGTTAAAAATATTTCTTTCACCTGCAGTGAACAGTTTTGAGGTAAAAATAAAATTTAAAAGTAAAAACAAATATTTCATGTGGACTATTCCTGAGCGGGATTCAAACCCATGACCTTCTGAATGTGAGTCCGCAGCCATAACCACTTGACCGTCTAGTGGCGGAATCTGGAATGCATGTCAAACTTAAATTTAAACATGATATTCTGCATTGCGCAATCAGGAAGTTATTGTTGATGGTTTAAAGGCATTTGTCTGTGTTAAAAATATTTCTTTCACCTGCAGTGAACAGTTTTGAGGTAAAAATAAAATTTAAAAGTAAAAACAAATATTTCATGTGGACTATTCCTGAGCGGGATTCGAACCCATGACCTTCTGAATGTGAGTCCGCAGCCATAACCACTTGACCGTCTAGTGGCGGAATCTGGAATGCATGTCAAACTTAAATTTAAACATGACATTCTGCATTGCGCAATCAGGAAGTCATTGTTGATGGTTTAAAGGCATTTGTCTGTGTTAAAAATATTTCTTTCACCTGCATTGAACAGTTTTGAGGTAAAAATAAAATTTAAAAGTAAAAACAAATATTTCATGTGGACTATTCCTGAGCGGGATTCGAACCCATGACCTTCTGAATGTGAGTCCGCAGCCATAACCACTTGACCGTCTAGTGGCGGAATCTGGAATGCATGTCAAACTTAAATTTAAACATGACATTCTGCATTGCGCAATCAGGAAGTCATTGTTGATGGTTTAAAGGCATTTGTCTGTGTTAAAAATATTTCTTTCACCTGCATTGAACAGTTTTGAGGTAAAAATAAAATTTAAAAGTAAAAACAAATATTTCATGTGGACTATTCCTGAGCGGGATTCGAACCCATGACCTTCTGAATGTGAGTCCGCAGCCATAACCACTTGACCGTCTAGTGGCGGAATCTGGAATGCATGTCAAACTTAAATTTAAACATGACATTCTGCATTGCGCAATCAGGAAGTCATTGTTGATGGTTTAAAGGCATTTGTCTGTGTTAAAAATATTTCTTTCACCTGCATTGAACAGTTTTGAGGTAAAAATAAAATTTAAAAGTAAAAACAAATATTTCATGTGGACTATTCCTGAGCGGGATTCGAACCCATGACCTTCTGAATGTGAGTCCGCAGCCATAACCACTTGACCGTCTAGTGGCGGAATCTGGAATGCATGTCAAACTTAAATTTAAACATGACATTCTGCATTGCGCAATCAGGAAGTCATTGTTGATGGTTTAAAGGCATTTGTCTGTGTTAAAAATATTTCTTTCACCTGCATTGAACAGTTTTGAGGTAAAAATAAAATTTAAAAGTAAAAACAAATATTTCATGTGGACTATTCCTGAGCGGGATTCGAACCCATGACCTTCTGAATGTGAGTCCGCAGCCATAACCACTTGACCGTCTAGTGGCGGAATCTGGAATGCATGTCAAACTTAAATTTAAACATGACATTCTGCATTGCGCAATCAGGAAGTCATTGTTGATGGTTTAAAGGCATTTGTCTGTGTTAAAAATATTTCTTTCACCTGCATTGAACAGTTTTGAGGTAAAAATAAAATTTAAAAGTAAAAACAAATATTTCATGTGGACTATTCCTGAGCGGGATTCGAACCCATGACCTTCTGAATGTGAGTCCGCAGCCATAACCACTTGACCGTCTAGTGGCGGAATCTGGAATGCATGTCAAACTTAAATTTAAACATGACATTCTGCATTGCGCAATCAGGAAGTCATTGTTGATGGTTTAAAGGCATTTGTCTGTGTTAAAAATATTTCTTTCACCTGCATTGAACAGTTTTGAGGTAAAAATAAAATTTAAAAGTAAAAACAAATATTTCATGTGGACTGTTCCTGAGCGGGATTCGAACCCATGACCTTCTGAATGTGAGTCCGCAGCCCTAACCACTTGACCGTCTAGTGGCGGAATCTGGTATGTAAGTCAAACTTAAATTTAAACATGACAATCTGCATTGCGCAATCAGGAAGTCCTCAATCAGTTAAAGGCATTTGTCTGTGTTAAAAATATTTCTTTCACCTGCATTGAACAGTTTTCAGGTAAAAATAAAATGTTCATGGTTTAAAAGCGTCAAAAATGAATCACCCCCCCCCCCCATATCACTAGTTTGTCATTTATTGTATTTGTCTGTGTTAAAAATACTTCTTTCACCTGCAAATTTAAACCTTACAATCTGCATTGCGAAATCAGGAAGTCATTGTTGATGGTTTAAGGTGATCACCACAACACTACTTTGAGAAGGGGAGGGGGGCTTTGCAGCAGAAGCTGAAAGTTCCAGGGATTCTAGTGTTAAGCACCTTTTTCATGTAGAGGAACTCCAGCTGACGCCCACACAGACACTTTCTCCAATAAAACCTCAAGAACTGATGTTGATTCAACCAGAGAAGTCGCTTCAGCCTCCAGCAAAGGGATCATGATGATGACGGTCACATCCGCTACTGAAAGACTCTAGATTTCATCTGAGGGTTCAGAAGTCGAGAAACTTTCATTTTTAGTTTTTACTTAGTTTTTAACACGATACATACTGTCACTGTAGAGAATAACAGATCTAAAAGAGAATTAATCTTCAAAAAAACAACATTAAAGAACAACGCTTTTACTTTAAAAGTTTTAATTTTTAATAAAAATGTTTGTGCATTGTTTTAAACCACATGTGTCTAAGTCAAGGCCCGGGGGCCGGATCCGGCCCTCCGCGTAACTCTATCCGGCCCTCCAGATTATTTTATTTTATGTAACTCTTTCCATTATCTTGCAGTTATTTCTAACTTGTATAATTTTGACAAGATATATTTTTATGGAGTATAAAATATTGAAAATGATTTAAGGTTTAAGTTGATTTATTCCAGGATAATAGTCCTGACTTTTTATTATTCATAATTACGTAAAAAGTTACAGTTTTAAAGTTTTAAAAATTGGCATTCTGCTAGTTTTTTTGACTATTTTGACATTTAATAAGATTTTTTTAGGCTATTTAGGAGTTTAGCTAATATTTTAGCTACATGCTAGCTGTTTCGACTAATTTAGGTTTTTCTTTTTAAGATTTTTAGGTTTTTTAGAGTTTAGCTAACATTTACACACTTAGCTATTTTGGCTAATTTAGGCTTTTTTCAGTTTTTTATGATATTTTGAAGCTTAGATATTTTTTTCAGCGACATGCTAGCTGTTTCAGCAAATCTAATTTTTTTTTTTTTTTAGCCTAATTTGGCATTTAGTTAATATTTTAGCTGGCTATCAGCTTCAGCGTTTTCCACTATCGGCTTTAGTATTTTTAGCTATCAATTTCAGCATCCTCAGCTGTCAGCACTAGCATCTTTCGCGGCCAAATTCAGCTTCCAGCATTCACAATAGCATTATCACAGGTAATGCTATATATCTAGTTCAAAATTATAATAAAAAGTTACCCTTTTAAAGTTTAAAAAATTAGTTTAAGAGTGTTCAATAAATGTTTCTAATGTTCGATCTAATGTGTGTTTTGGATTTTGGCCCCTAAAAACAATTAAAAATTAAAAAATCTTTTATATAAAAGTCAGTTTTTTAAACCTTTATCTGCCAAATCAAAGAAACAGGAAGAGATTTGATGTTTTTGTTTGTTTTTTTAGTGAAATATTGATGACTTCTTGTCCGCGTCTTGTTCCTTTCTGCGGTCTGTTCTGATTTGTTTGATTATTTTATGAGCATCAAGGTTTAGTTGCAGGTGAAGCTGCTAAAAGCTTAAATGAACCGCTTATTATTTAATGATCAGAATCGAGGCCATGAGGATCCTCTATATGATGAAGATTATCTCATGAATGTCAAAGCTGAACTGACGTTTGGAGATTCAAACAAAACCAAAATCTCATTTTTCTGCTGCGTTTTTGCATAATCAATATTTAATATTCTATTTTCCTTCTTTTTGTAGCTGATGCTTAAAAACATGCAAAAATAAAGGAGAATCTGAACATGATCTTCCTGCGTCTCGGATGCTCTGCAGCTTCACGATCGGGACAAGACTTTGCTCTTAAAGGCCTCATGCACACGACCGCTCTTGTTCTCCGCCGCTCATACGTAATTCATCACTTCCTCCTCTGAGCGAGACAAGAGCCAGAGAGAGCGCTAAAGAGCGTGCTTTGTCTACAACGCCGCTCTGAACTCCAACGGAGTTGGGAGCTCTTAAATATAAAAAATGTCCTTCTCCTCTGACAGCCTGAGGATACGCAGGAGTCAAACCAAGAGCATGCAGGCTGCATAAACAGCATTACAAATCACACACTCACAAACACTGCGTCCGCGGACGCTAAAGCCCACAGAAGTCAGTCTGAGCACAAATCAGCAGGCGAAACAGCAAGTTTACAGCACAAAGCTTCTTGTACAAACGATCTGTCAGATAGCTTGCCAGCCCTGCAGACCGAGCTTCCTGGATCTCTGCATCCAGCAGCTGCTTCTGTTCCAAAGCCTGAGCTGCTGTGTGTGTGAAGGTGAAAGCCAAAGCAAATCTATGTATTTATGTGAGCTGCAGCTTTCTATATTCTTTATCTTTTATGATCCATTCAGCTTTCAATATTATATTTGTATACTGGCTTCACATGAAATAATACGCAGCTGTGTTTGGAGGATAAAATAATCTTCCAGGTTTAGCGGAAAGCCATTACCTGACGCTCACACTGACTTCTCTAAAGCGTTTTTGTGTTTCCACGAATTCTATTTCCTGCTGATCTTTATTTATTAATAGAAAAACATAAACAGAATTTGCATGTAGATGTTAGAGTGAGTTTAAATAGATTAAATATATCTTCTTAAAGATGCACTCCAATGAAAAAAAATGTTTTTAGTGATTTTAATGTGTTCTTGTGGCATTAATTTAGTACGTAATAGAAATTCTGAGTATTTTTTTATTCAAATTGTTGCTAATCAGAAGGTGGTTTAGAAAATATTGTCATTTTGATGGAAAATACGCAGAGGAAGCCACAATCTTCCTGCTCCGCTCGATTCTGATGCCTCCACTTACAGACAAATAGATCCATGAACGTCTTTGTTTTCCTGGTCTGAGCTGGAATCTGGATCTAAACTGGATCACTCTGATCTTGTTCTCTGTTTTTGTTGCGCTGGTGAAGTTCGGTTGGTGGTGTGAGAGTGCATGTAAACAGATGGGAAGAGGGGGTGGGGTTGCTCCACACCAACAGTTCTGACCACAATGATCGAAAAGGATCTTTAATGAGAATTTAAAGGGTAACCAAACACTAAATCAATGTTTTTTTGTCTGTTGACCTCTATAAATGAGGTTTTAAAAGTGCTGTCTGTTGCCACATTTTTGACAAATTATAATAAACTTCCTGAATTATAGTCCAGAATCGCCTGTGTGCCCCCTACAGGTTGGACGGAAGTATTACAGTTGAATTTTATGATTGGTCACCTGATGAGAGTCCCAGAAGTTTCACGTCGTCATCATGCTCTGCAGCTCCAGGATAAAAGCCCCGCCTGTAAATGACCTCTAGATTCAGAACATCACCGTTTTATTTTTTAATTCCCTTTTTTTGTATAACGTGATTGTGGCTTTTATTTTGAAGGAATGTAAAGACGCGCTAAACCGGAAGGCTGCATGTAGTTTGTGTCTACCAAAACGGTTAAAAAACAAAGTTAAAGGTTTAACAAACTAAAGTTTACAGCATCTAATAGCCTCCAACTGTCCTGTTGTGTTACCCTTTAACTAAAGCTTTCATAAAACTGACCTACGTCCGAATTCCTTCCCTACTGCTGCCCAAATCCACTAATTCCAATATCAAGTGCACTCAAAATTTACCATAAGTCTTTGCAAAAAACTAACGCAACTTTTAAAATGATTTTGTTATCAGGCAAGCAATTTAAATCACACCTGACATGTTTCGACGGAGACATTGTGTCTTCATCAGATTAGCGAATATAGACCACAATGCATTGCGGTCGAACAATTTTGAACAAAAAAACTTGCTCAAATGTGATTTTTGAATAAACCATACACATTTTCACTATCAGAACACAGTGGAGTCATATAAACGTGAAATGTTTGTTTTGGTTCAATTTTATGAAATCGGTGAAATCATATCCGGCGTTTAGAGAAACGAAAGAAAAGTAGTGACCATTTGGAGCCTCACATCCTGTGTGGTGTGGTCCACTTTAGGACAGTTTACCTCATAAACGATGGATCGAAGGTGATCTATGGAGTTTCATGTTTTTCAAGTATTTTGTAGTTTTAAAATCACAACACATTTTCATCTGCAAACATTATCGTCCAAGTGCTTAATACATTTCTGCTTTTGCTATAACCCTAACCCTGATCTGAAATATTCTGAAATGATCAACCAATCAACACCTTTCTCCTGTCAGCAGCCAATCAGCATGCAGTCTCTCACTAGGCAATCACAATGGAAAAAGTTATTCTGTTTAATTATCTTTGGTTTGTGAATTTAATCGCATTTCTAAAACCAAGAGAATCAATGACTTCAGTGAACTGAATCCTAAAAAGTGTTTTGTTCCTGAAAATGTTGTTAATGTCAGAAAATATGAGCCCATAGCTTTATTTTAAGTATCAATGTTTAATTTAACATTTAATGATCATAATTCCTCATTTTATTCTGGAATATTATTTAAAAAATGGAAAGTTTCTGCATGAGAACTAAATTGTATTTACTTTTATTTTATTATTTAGCACAAAGTTAAACTGGTGTTGCAAAGCACAACATTTATCTCCATTTGTATTTTTTTTTTTTTACAATTTGCTTGCAGGTGCAAAACGTTAACATGTGTGGACATCGTTTGAGAGCTAAAACATGACTTATGAGGGAATAAACGTTCAAACCAAAGTGGACCTGAGGAACAAATGTATCCGGGAATGGTTCCGATGTAAGCAACCTTGTAGGTTGGATTTTGTGGCATAATCCTGTTTTTGGAAAAGGTCTTTGCATATTCCTGCTCAGGCCTCGCTTTTATTTCCTGAGAACAAACTGGAGCTCCGCTTGGCACAAACCGAGAACTGCATGAACACCAGCTCCCCGAGTTTAAAAGGTTCTCATGGAAATGTTTCACATGCCGGTGAAGGTAAGTGGATTTTAAAATTCAACGTTCTGGCAGTTCCCACAACACAAAGAGGCTGGTTTAGGTCTGCGTTCGGTTTAAGCTCTGGAATATTTCCTTCTGCGAGCGGCTGAAAAGTGAGCGCGGTTGGCTGGTGGTGTTCACACTGAATGCCTTACACCTTCTCCGTCCTACACAGCCGGCTGGCTTGGCACAGCTGCCCTCTGGCAGGAGAAAGGAAGGATGAGTGGGAAGCTTTGGAACAGCAAAGCAGCTTCTCCATCACAGGCTGAAGGTGTGTGTGCAGGAAAATATGTGCATGTGAGGGACTGAAGAGTCCGTGATGAATGAGGTCAGTCGCCACAGGCAGCATCACAATCCCAACATGCACTGCATGAGGGGATGAATATGTAGAATTTCACAATAAGAAAAAATGACGTTACTTTTATCAGATCTATTTAAAATCCTCCATTATTTCCTCTCATATTTGTGGAATTCATCATGGTACTAAAATAAATGTGTTTAAAATAGAAAATCAGCCTTAATCCCAAAGACTTTAATGGAAAATTTATATTAGAAAAAGCTTTAAACTATTTTTGGTGTTAGAAATGTGTTTGTTTTTGTTACTTTTCATCTTAAATTTTCATTATTTTTAAATAATAATCAATAGAAGAAAAAAAAATCATCCTTAAAGTTTGAGGCGCTGCAGGTTCTTGGGTTGTCCGGGTCTGTGGAGGTTCATCTCAACCCTTTTGCACCAGTGATTATAGCACCAACGGTTGCAGTTATGCTGCATCACGCCGGTCACATGTTCTAGAACACGCCGTCCTGGTGTCATAAACACTCGGCAGGAGGAGCTCACACTGGACCAGAACCACACAGGCAGATAGCGGCAGGAAGGGGAATCTTTATTTTGTTTTTACGGTTTACTAGCACTTCTCTGCCTCCTACTACTGGTGCATGCTGGGAGCACGAAGTCACATCGGTGCAAATCCTACAATTCTTGCTCCAAACTTTTTTTTTTTTTTATAGCTCTCTTCCTATAAATGCACGATTTGGTGTCATTTAATTCTGGCCGGACACAAACCGCGACTGTTAGTTTCTCAGCTTAACATCTATAAATCATTACGACTAGTTCCATAAATTAACTTTTGATTTTTTTTTTCTTGAGGATTTTTATTTCATTAGTCTTTATTGACAGGTTGTGAAAAAATGTGTTACTTATGTTGTTGTTCCTTAGCAGTAGTTAAAAAATGAAGGATAACTGTGACTTGCTACGTACTTAAATATATATAAAATATATATAAAATAAATATT